>NC_133653.1:193039983-193280045 GCF_009905375.1 Apium graveolens
ATCTTTCTCGGTATGAATCTCTTCTCTGTCATTGACTCTCTTCCTTCATTCATAACTTTTTTTGGCACAATATTAAATTTTCCATAAGTCAGACCGCATAGCTCTCAAACAGCTTTTCGGTACCGACTCCGGTTTGCGTTCACTTTTATTTCCATTTTCAAAATCTCTTATCAACTCTCTTAGAGATAATATCATCTTGAGTTTCTCCTTTCTACTAAGGGCATTAGCCACCATTTTGGCTTTCCCTGGATGATAAAGAATCTCTCATCGTAATCCTTGATTAGCTCTAACCACCTCAGTTGGCGCATGTTGGCTCTTTCTGCATGAAAATGTACTAGAGCACTTATGGCTTGTGTAAATCTCACACTTCTCTCCATACAAGTAGTGCCTCCAATCTTTAGGGCAAAACTATTGCCACGAGCCAAGCTCATGGGTGGGGATATCGAATTTTATATCCCTTAATTATCTTGACGCGTACGCGATTACCTTGCTGTGCTGTATAAGAAGCACCCTAATTCCTTATGCGAAGTGTCACTACATTTCACAAAATCTCATTTTCCCTCCAGCAACGCCAACATAGGGGACTCACCAACCTTTGCTTCAGTTATTAAAAGTTGTTCTCGCATTTCTTTGTCCATTTCGAACTTCCATCTTACGAGTAAGCCGCGTTATAGGGGCTACATCTTTACAAACTTGAACGAGACCTCCGGCAGTGACCGGCCAATCCTACCTCTGGTAGTTGCCCTAACCATGGTTATCAATTCCTTAGCGGTCATCTCTTCAGTCTTGTTAGGACCTCCACTAGATCCTTCTCAACAACAATCCCTTCTGGGACAACATCCTCAACCGCTACAATCCTCAATATGAATATCATCCGGTCCCTCATTAGGGTGTTCCATTGGATCCACAATCCGATCCCCAATCAGTAATAAAACATCATCGCGCTGTTGCTCCTCACCTCAGGGTTCGGAGTCCCGCTCTATATACGATAACAAACTACGCTTCTATCACGATATTTATAAGGGTTCCCATAAGGGTTTCTGTCAGTACTACGTAAGGTAGCCCGACTATGAACTTGGCAAGAGTTCTTATTATCTTAGTGAACTTATTATCTTAACGTCACATCATCTCTGAGGTTTATAACGCTTAGCTCTGATATCATTTCTAACACCCCCAATCCGGGGTCGGGGATCCGGGTTGTCACGAGTTCCATTTCCCTTAATAACACCCAATCTTAATAAACAATCAACTACTCCGTACTATGACCCCACAATAAACATACACACCACAAGTTATAGTCTCAGAGATGAATATCCAAAATAACACGAGTTATTTATTCCACAATTATATGCCATTACACCTTAAAAGGGTTTCTGAATAAATTACATTTCTTTGCCATTATTACAATTCATAAAGATACATAAGTATGGTAATCAAAAGTTGAAAGCCTAACCTATTGGTAGTTCCTACCTCAGCTATAGCGACATCAACGCCTATAGGAAAACTGCGGAACGTTTCCTATCCGCTTGCGAATTGGGAGCTTGGTCATGTTCATCTTGTCTATCTGTTCCAAAATAATATGTATAATAATTAACAATAATGAGCATTCTCATAGTACTCATGAAAGTCTTGGTCAAGAAGAAATGAACCAAGTTTGATATCTTAACGCGACCAAGTCGCAAAATATTCATATATATATATACTTTTCAAAATCTTGGAAATCCTCTTCCATGCATAATATACACAGAGTTCCATTTTATAACTGTATAAAAAATATCGTTGCAAGGTGACTCATATATCTAACCTTGTCTCAACATTTTTGTAAAAATCTTTGTCATGCAAGATAATCATTAACCAGATAGAAGTTGAAAAGATGAAGTTACAAGATACTCCAATATACTTATATCTTTTCCGAATACTACTTGAACTACCACCGTTCAAGTTAATTAGTTTCAAAAGTTCATCACATAGATGAGACTACAAGACTAGATTTGAATAGATTCAATCTTTGAATATCATTATAAATAGAAGTTACGAGATACTTCATTAAGTCCCGATATATATATACACCTATATATATACATTTCATGCACTCCTTGAAAACCTCTGTTATGAAAATTATAAACAGAGTTGCATATCCAATGAATTTGGAAAGGAGAAAACCTTGGCATAAATCTGATACTTGCTGATCAGGCAAAGATACCAATAAGTAACCTTTTCTACTAGTAGATGGACAATTCCCCACTGGTCATCACCCTGGCTGTAATAGGACCTTATGCTGGACTACCACTCAGCCACTTACGCATTTGATGGACTCCCACTGAGCCACTTACATTTCATGGACGCCCACTGAGCCCATGTTGCTTATGCCGACTCAAATAGATGGACTTACTTCCCGAACGTTGGGTAAGTAATCAATTCATTTATCAAAACAGCAACCTCGTTGCGAATATAAAATATACCACAAAGCCGGATCCCTCAGGTTTTGAGCGAATATTTAAATCCCCTTCGAAAGGAAGATCTTAAATATAAAAATGAGTTTTGGGATCCGCTCTAACTTTTAGAAAATCATTTTGAAGACTCGAAAACATTTTTAAGAATGTTTGGAGTAATGCTGATTTAATAAAATAAATCAGTCCCAATATATTTAGAAAATATCTGAATATTATTATTTAAATAATATTCCCATAAAGAATAATCTTTATAAAAATAATTGAAGTAGAAGTTTTAAAACTCATACTTGGAATGAATATTAATAACCAAAGATATACTTATACGAAAGTATGATCTTTATTTGAATAATCGAAAATAAGTTTGATTATCGAAACATTATTCTTTAATAAAATAAATAATATTAATTAGTAAATAAACGGAGTCATAAGTCCTCAAATGAATATTCAACTAATATTCATTAATTAAAATAACGGAGTCATAAGTCTTCGAATGAATATTCAACTAATATTCATTAAATAAAATAAAGTTATCGAATAAACTTATTCGATTAATAGTTTTGAAAACTATATCAATATATATATAATAAATAATATATATATATATATACTCGGGAACATCGACTCCCGGTTTTAGAAAATGTTCACCATTGGGTCCCCTATATTAAGGGCATACACAACTACTGCTTATCTCTAGCATAGGTATTATGCAACTATAAGCATTTGAATCAACAATTAGATATCAAGATTACGAAACAAGCATGCATATATACCATATCAACATGCTCCAATATATCGCAAGATTTGCTAATAACAATCATGCACTTATCACAAGATAATGCATATACATATATACATCACAACAACAGTATAACGGGTAGAAAACTTGCCTGAGCGACTGGGGTGGTAAAAGGCCTGGGATGAGTCTGGTAACCTATAACAACATATAAGTTGGAATTAAACCAAAGTCGCTTAAGAATCTAGACTTTAACGAATTAGACTTTAACGCTTGCTTTTTCGCTTAATGATTCACTTACGTCGCTCGAGTACCCTCGGCTCCACCATTTTTAATAATTAACCATTAAGAATTTTAAAGCGATTCTTTCGTGAGTACCTTACCAACTGCCTAATCCACTTAAAATAATTGTTTCATACCCCAATTAGTCATTTAAAGTCCTTAACCAAGGCTTCAAAGTAAGGCGAGGGGTAATGGTTCGGTCGCGAAATGCCGCTACTTAAAACGGTTGTTTCTCCTAAACCGTACATCGGATTCAAGCGAACCACATATAAAAACGAAGCTCGTAACATGAACTATCTAATCATGGCAATGTTCAAAACCTAATAGTGAGTTCCCGGGTCCTGATGTTAAGAACAAAAACAGTCTAAGGTAAATCGGACATTACGACGGCTATGTTTACGCGATTACCAAGTTTTAAACCACCTCAAACAACCACCATTCAACTCACAACCAACAATACAACCAACCCTCATCCAAACCTTACTACATCAGTCCCCAAACCTCAAGATTTTCCAATTTATACAACCCCACACATGAACTACTAACTATACTTCAGTTTCATTAACTATAAACAAGATTTCAACATCCAAATCACTACAAATCCAATCCAAACTCTAAATACACAAGCATCATGCTTCTCATTTACTATAACCATCAAAACCATCTTAATACTCAAAGTAAAGTTAGGGTTTGGAGGTGTTATACCTTCCTTGGAGTGATTAGAGTAGCTAGGAAGCCTTAAGAAGCCTTGAGAAGCTTTGAGATAGCTTAGGAATGCTTGGATCTTAAAGGAAATCAAAGAAAATAAAGTTAGTAATCTTGAAAACACTATTCATCATCTTCTTCCTTGATTTATTGGAAGAGATTCATGAAGAAATAGAAGCTTAAACTCCTAGGATATGCTTATCTAATCAGAAGGGACCTTGGGTAATTACCTTGCAAATTAACAAAGCTAGAAACTTGATTTTTTTTGGAATTTTTCTCCTTAAAAAAATGAAAAAGTCGTGAGCTATGTGTTCTTGGGAGAGTATTTGCTTTGTTGAATGTTTTTGTGGTGGAAAATGAAGTGAATGGGATGTTTGGATGATTTGTTGGTTGTTTAAAGTGAGTGGAGTATTACTAAGCATGACATCATCTTGGTGATTTCATCTCTTGCCACTTGTCATCACTTGGTGGTGGAAGCATCTTCTTATGCTAATCCTTGCTTAATTATTTGGTTAATGACCGCTTATCTGTTATACGGTTCGCTTAATTTTCGTTCTCGTTTATCGTTTGAGGGATCATACCCGGGATCTTATTACTTGGGTTCCCCTAAACCTTTCTCAATATATTATATTTCTTATATGATCCTCTCTTATGATCCTTGAATTTAAATCCTTTTTATCCTGTTACCTTATATTCAATTCTTTCGGTATCTAGTGGATTTTCGGAAAAAATCAAAGTGTTCGAATTTGGATTCTGACGATTTTTACATACACTTATATACCATATAGAGTACTAATAAGATCTCAGAATAACAATAAAAGAACCTCTACAAAGTGTGTTATGAAAGTTTTCTTATTCAGCAAAATCACTATTCATAAGGGTTTCAAAAAAATTCCAAAAATTGGGGTTATTACACCATAGTACATGACAGTAACCTGGTCAAATCCCCTCCAATCAAATACAGGTTCCCATTATTGGAGAACGACACACTGTCATAACCACATTCCAACTGTGAGTTCAACTATGACTCATGCCACGGGGTTACCTACCATCTTTATCCCCTCCACCCCACCCCAAAAAGGTATGCCATCTACCTCAAACACTACATCACAACCTTCTCACCTTATATATCAATGGCTGCAGGATGCTCAAGCCCAACCTTCTACATTTGATGATCTTTTGGTTAAGCAGCTTGCAGGCCTACCCAATATTACCCAAAAACTCATTACCACGGATATTTCAAACCAAGACTATCAAGCCATATTGATTTCATACAAGGAGGATGTTGAAGAGCAGCAGGCGAAAATTGCATATGAAGCAGATTGTAATATGGAATCATGGATCTCGAAGGACTTTACAACAACTATGGAGGAGGCCTTAGAAAAATTCAGAGAGTAATATGTCACCATCTTGGGTAGTAATGTTAAGGTTCTCACTCCTCAGAAGGTATATGATGCAGTGACGTAGGTGTATAAAACACAGTTAAAAGCCTTTTATCATATTGGAAGAGCTATAGAAAGCACTCTAGTCAAGCATCAAACTGAAGTCAAGAAATTGGTGAATGATAGGATTGATGAGCTGATGCCTACATTTCAAAGCATTAAGACCAAGTTCAACAAGTATTTAGACAGACTTCAAGCCCTCTCTCTCACTCATGTAGAGGAAAATATGGTCAAGCTAAGGGAATCTTTCAAATCTCTACATGAAGTGATCAAGAATCAAATTTCTTAAAATAATGACACAAAGTTCAAGGTGGATCAACTTTACAAATCTAGGTTTGAACCTTCAGCCTTGGTCATAGATGAGGTCAAGAATGTTGTGCAGAATTCTGTTGGTTCTTTGGTAACATCAAGCTCACAACAACCCTTGTCTATATCCACAAACCTACAAATCCAAAACCTGCAAGCTCAAATGTCATCTCTACAATCTTCCAATGCCTCATTGACAACTCAAGTTTCCCAGCTGACAGCTTTGGTGCATAGTCAACAGAATGATATCAAGTCCCTAGTAGACTCCCACAAACATTTCCAAATGCAAAATTCTGTATCTTTGGGAGCTATTATGAGTGCTTTGAACATTCCTCTTCTAGCATTTCCAGAAGCAGTTAGGCCTGAAATTCCTACTCCTCTCATCTTTCCTGCTGCCAAGACTAAGGAAGATAGAAGCCAGACTGCTAAAATCATCATCCGGCCAAACCACAGTTCAAACAAGTAAAGTTGATGTTGGGACATAGAGACTACAGAAAGCAGCTGAGGGAGCCTGTTTGGACAAGGAATTTGATAAATTGCTCAGGGCTCTCAGGGTTTCTCTAACCAACAACTTCTTCACCTACAAAAAGGCTTTGGATAGAAATATCAACTTTTTAAGGGCGATTATGGTGACAAGAGACAACTTTGAAGAGAGGAGAATTGTTGCCAACATAAATGACTCTGGTGTGGACATGTGTATGCAGGTGTCTCTCAACTATCTCATATCTAAAAAAGCAACTGAGATGGACATCATAATCAACAAAGTCAAAAGGGTGATTCCATAGGACACTCTCTTGCTAAATGAACTTAAGAAGGCTCAAGTAGCTGCTTTTCCAAAAGCATATCTCTAACCAAGAAAGGGAGTGACCTACATCTGTTTAGCAACCAAAAAGTACATACATTTCATGATCCCAAAGCACTGTGTCATGGGGAACTTGAGGTTGATCATGACATTGGAGGCTGATTTGAAGATAAAGAGGAACAAGACTATAGATTATGAATAAGTAATCAAGATACTGGGGAGATACTTGAGAAATGTTGATGACCTGTTGCCTATAGCCCAAATTAACTCAAATGATTTGGATGATGATGAGCAGAAGAAGGATGAACACAAATCTTCTGGCTCAAATCCAAGTCAATCTTCTAAAGCAACAGAAAGCAAGGTGTTTGAGAAAAGATAAAGTAATGAAGATAAGAGAATGATGGAAGAACAAGAGAAGAGACGGAGCATGGGATACAAAGAAGAAGAACGTCCATGAAGTAAATATGACGGCCTCAACCACCCGGGGTTCAGGAGTTGACGCTCATCAATATAAACAATAAAAACTTAATATAATCAAACTCAACATTATTATAATAACACAACCACTTTTTCCAAGATCTTTGCCAGGTTTAAGTATGACTATGGTTACAGTCCTCACAAAACCAACTTACTCAAGACAATCCTGACAATACTATCTTCGCTTATAGCATAACTCAACAGACCCGCTTGGGGTCTAGCACAACTACCTTAGAGGAGCCTGACACGAAAGGAACTGGAACTCTGCCCTGACCACCACAGAAGAATCCCCTAGGCATCTGCAATACACATATAAAACATTTTGCAAGGGTTGAGCAATAGATTGCTCAGCAGCACACCACTTTATGAATAATAATCAAAAACAGTTTATGATAAACAATTATAGGAACAGAAATCATAACTTGCTAGAGAATAAGTAAACATGTGTGAACTGGATATCAAAACTAGCATGCTCTGTAAAACCAAATCATTAGTTGTGTGCTGTGCATAAATATCAATTTCAATTTTAGCATGCTTCTTTCATTTCAAATCTTTCGTCCCATCACAGGACCCATAAAACCATTTATCCCGTTACGGGGACCCAAAATTCATTTGTTCCGTTACGGGAACCATAAAACTTGTCCCATCACAGGACCTATAAAACTTGTTCCTCTCCAGGAACCTCAAAATCACTTGCTCAGATATAAAAGTATTGGATGATCCCTGGTGAGACAGCTGATCAGGCTATCTCCATAGGATAACTCTAGCCTGGCTATCCTATGAAAACTTATTCCGGAACTCAGAGACTAGCTAGGTCCCTGTCACGCTGGGCTGGTGGTTATAATAGGGTCCACAACCACTTCGCCTCTTACGCTAACTTCCAGGCCGTTACGGGCCTCCTGCGCACACTCATCCAATTATCTGATCATTTTTATCTAGTTTTCCAAATCACTTACCTATCTCTTGTCAAAACAATTATAACACAGCACATTTTCCAAAACATTTTCATTTTATTCAAAATCGAGAGATAGGCATTTTCAGAAGTTACTTTTCCCCCAAAACCCAAGTTAACAAAACAATTTGAAACCCAGGAGATATGTAACTTAAATCGTTCTGTTCCAGTACGTAATTTAAATCAACAATTATTCATATAGTACTGAACTGTAAAAGATTTGTTCAGGGGTACTTGCCTTGCAGAGCTTTACAAATATTATCGATTGACCTTGAGTCGACACGGACGCTCAGGCTTTAACATCTAACCACTAGATTACCCTGATTCGACTTCAACACTCAGGTCCTTCGATTGGAACCTTACTAAGCTCGTCGACTATCCACTAGGCTATCCAACGCCAACTCTTGGGCTTTCCGACTAGCACCTACAAGTCAAAACACCCTGACTTAGACCTTCGATTATGCTTGACATATCCTCACTAACAATCTACCCGAATGTTAACAAAACCCGACTCGTAACATACTTCAATATTATATACACGTATCAATTAAGGTTCACGTCTTCGAAAGTCGGTTCGATGTTCGTTTTTAGAAAATAGGTATATTTATCCTTTTATGAAATTAGGGTTATCGATTTTCGTAAAGTATTTTATCACAACATATAATCAGATTTCGTACAAAATGGTTACATATAATCGATCGACGTTTCGATATCCATTGGGTACGACCTCGTATTTCCATAATTAAATTTTCCGGAAATCGGGCAGCACCTCCTTTGATTATCGGCTAACTCGACGTCAAAACAAACACAACTACAATCAATCACAATCCAAACCCAACCACCGATTTCAGCCATCAATATTAGTCCCAAAATTCTCAATTATCAATTAAATACAATTATTAATTATTAGTCGTGTTTTATAATTTTAATCGTATTTTGTATTTTAAATTGTAGGACTCAGATCGAATCATCATAGTCCACCGTCGGATCGCCGAGGCTCATCGCCGACGGCGGTAAAATTCGTCGGTACCCGATAAATTTCGAGTTTCCTTACGGATTCCACCGATTTGTAAAAATTTTATTCTGTAAACACCGAATAGTTTCATCAGGAATAACCAAACAAACAAATCAGAAGTTATTCAACTCAGGCGACGCGTGTACACGCACCGGCAATCAAAAATCAGGCAACAAAGTAACTGGAATGAAGCATAAGCCGGAAAACACTACGGAAGCAGAACAGAGCAGTATGCTCAGGAGCTCAGAAAAACTAACCGGAAAAACAACTCAACCAACACAACACGAATCACCCACACAGGGTACACACACCACGATTAACACACACACGCACACAATCACACACACGCACACGCAATATACACACCCACGGTAATGCCTACATCACACACCATTACCCCTCGCCGGAGAAGCAAAGAGGGCGGCGCCGGAAAATGTAAGGCGGCACAGCCACTTACCAGAACAGGGGGAATCAAGGGGAAATAAGAAGGGAGAACAAGAGAGATTTGAGTGTTAGAGAAGAAGAGAGTCGAAGGAGAGATTGGAGAAGAGGACGGGTTATACCCGAATGGAACAGCCCCCCCCCTTTTATTTTATTTATTTATTTCTTCTTTATCAAATAAACCCCCAACAAAATTTATCTGACCCGCATTTAGCTGTAACGAGCAATTCACGGGTAACTAAAACCCGAGCATTAATAAAATATTTTATAAAATATCATAAATAAGTAAAAGTTAATAAAAATAGAATTTTCAAAATTTTAAAATAATTTTTGAAACACAATAGATACCCGTTTTTAACGAATAAACGAAACAACGTGCAGGTGATTTTTATCCCAAAAATTACCAAAATAATTTTAAAATTCTCAGGATATTTCAAACTTGAATAAATATAAGTTTCATAATTTCTGAAACTTTTCTGGATTTAATACGGATTTTACAAATAAATACAATCAGAAAATCATTTAAGGGTAAATAATCAATAAAATATTATTTCTCAATTTTAAAAACCCTTAAAAATAATTAGTAAAATTATGAAGCCATAAAATAATTTTAGGGATAACCCAAGTATTTATGGAAATAAATCCTGAATAAAATCACCTTTAAATACAAAAGTGACCTAACACAGCTTCACAACGAATTATACAATTAATGCACGAACACTAACGATCACACATAATTAATTAAAATATTAACAAAAATAATATCCAGCTAACAAAACCCACAAACCTATTTTATTTATGTAATTATTTATAATTGTACATTTAAACAATATAAAAATATACGAGTCGTTATAGTAAAAGTTTCACAAATCAAACCTACTCAAACCTCTAAGCCAATCCAAACAGACTCTCAACCAATCCAACCTCAAAAGCCTAAATTCCTATTCAAACAAACTGTAAACAACTTAATCAAAATACCAATTAGATCCAGCCAATTCACACTAAAGAAAATCTCAAACCTACCTTCAATTAAGCCTCCAATTAAAACTCACTTCAAGACTGTTGGAAGAAAACCTAAGAAAATGCAAGCTGGTGTTGATGTCATCTGGAACTGCTTCAATCAAGATGATTTTCTTCCTATAAACACGAGCATAACATATGATGACTATTTTCAACAACTATCTGAAAAAATAGTCAAAGATTGGGTTGTCTCTTTGTCAGAAGTCGGAATCTACTATATGGATGGCTCCTTCATTTTGCTTAGCAGGGAAGTAATGGAAACATTCTCATCACAGAATTGAAGAGGGTGATTAGCTTGATGAAGGACAAGGATACAAGTACAAGGATGTGGAAGGATGTGATGTCTGAAAGGCTGAGAGAAAGGAATGAAAGACATGTAAGAATAAAGGCTGAGAAGGAGAAAGGGAAAGGCAGTATGCCAAGGAGATAAAGATGTTTGAACATAGGTCAAATAAACTCAAGGCAAGGGGGCTGAGTAGAATCTCAAAGGATGGACATTTTCTAAACATTCAAATTGGAAAATTTTCAAGGTTCAGAGTTGGTTACCTCAATAGTTACTCATTGGATAAACGGCTCAAGCTGGTAGAAGCCTTAAGAGGGACATAAATAATTGAAGAACTCCAATTGCTAGTAAATCTCAAGGACCTCATTAGGAAAGAACAAGGTTATGAAAAATTGACCTAGTGTTTGTAATGTTTGAACTGATATAACTATTCAATGTATAAAAATTTATATTTGTCAACTTTTCAATTTTTATGTATTTGATTTTAGCTTGAGGTTAGTCTTGTTATCAGGCATGAATTTGTGATAAGCAATCTTTTTACAAATTGGGGGAGATTATTGTGCAAGACATGTCTGTAAAATAACATCACTAAGTCATATTGACAGCCCTAAGATTAAGTTGCTTGATAATCATATTTGTATTATGTATTATATTTTTTAAGTCTATAAAAATGGTTAGAAGATTAGACTGGAGGATTTTTCTATGAACAGATTCAAGCTAAGGAATAAATTCTGGAAGAAGATCAAGTCATGATCAAGCCTCAGAGAAAAGTGTAGAAGCTTGGAGTTGAATAAAGTTGTTCTATGAAAAATGTTCTAAGTCAAGATATCGACAAGTCAAAGATCAAGTTATATCGAGAAGTCAATCGAGAAGTCCAGAATGACTTATCGAGAAGTCGAGAATGACTTATCGAGAAGTACAAAATGGCTTATAGAGTAGTCTCAAAAATATCGACAAGTTAAATGAAGATGTAGAGAATTGAAGATATCGACAAGCCATTTCTGCATGTAGAGAACTCAGAGATATTGATAAGTTAAATGAAGATGTGAAGAATTGGAGATATCGACAAGTCAATTTCTCATACAGAGATCTCAGAGATATCGATAAGTCAAAATGTGTATATAGAGATCTCAGAGATATCGACAAGTCATTTCTATATGTAGAGATCTCAAACATATTGACAAGTCATTTCATATGCAAGGATCTAGAAACCTCGACAAGTCAAGTATACCTATAGAGAACTCAGAGATCTCGATAACTCATTATACTTATCGAGATGCCATTTTTATATAGAACAAACTGAAGATCTTGACATACTTCTCTGTTACAGAATGCAGACAAGTTCAAGATTGAAGATTATAAGTCAACAAATGATCTGTTCACTAGATTAAAAAGTCTACAAAGGATGGTCACAGACCTGCATGATTCTGCACAGATTTGCTAAGCTAGAAATGGAAATAGAAAAAGGTTGCTCTAGAAAGTAGTTTAGTACATTTTAGTGCAAGTCTTGTGAACCCGTACTGCTAGTCTATAAAGCATGCACTGGTCTTTAGTTCACAAGTAACGAACATATCTAGATTTTCTTGTATTCTCTCAAGATAGAATCCGAGTTCTTATTTTCTTATGAACGCAGAATTTGTACCAAGACCAACTTAATTAATACAAATTAAGTGAGTTTTGAAAATACTGTGCTTGTTGGTTATTTCTGTAAACACAATATCTCTGCAAAATCTAAACTTCTTTGTTCACCTAAAATCCAAACAAGTTTAAAAAGACTAAAAATCCAAGAAACGCATTCACCCCCTATGTTGCATTCAATATCTAACAAGAGCCTTCTTCCTCCGTAATTATATAAGCGCGTTCGATCAGCTAAATTCAAATAGTTATATTTAGTTTGTGTTTATTTAATTTTAAATCGGGTTATATATTATTTTATTAATGATTAGTTTTTAATTAAACTATATATTAATGTTATAAATATTATATTAGTGTATTTAACTAAAGGAAACCTATAATACACCACATGCTTAAATTAATATTTCAATATAATGATTTTGTACGTAATATATTTCTCTTTTGGATTAAAATTTATTTTTTAGTTGTACATTCTTATTTTGCATTATATTAAATATTTATTTAAATTCAAATAAAATTTTAGAAGGTTTTATACTTATTTGTGTATATTGTGTGTATGCTTTTTAAGCACGTGTTGGCTTGACCCACTGTTATATTGTGTCTATACTTTTTAAGCACGTTTCTATTACGAAAATATATAAATAAAAACTTGATTATTTTTTCGATTCATCTTTTCGACCAATTTGTTTAGTTAACAATAAGTTGGACATTTTAAATCGAACAAACTATCTCAAATAAAACACCGTAAAATTAATCATATCATATAGGCCCTTTTTCTCCCATTATTGATAAAGAAAATAGATAATAGATTTATGTTCATACATTGTTTTTACTTTTACAACTGAACGAAATTTTAATTATTTAATGATCTTTTCTGAAAGGTCACAGTTGTAAATATTTCGATCATTCAATTATTTTATGATATCGATTTTGTCAAACAAGTAATAATTATTTATAGAACACAGTTAATCATTTACAATAAATTGTGTATCAAGTATTTGTTTAAAGAAGAGATTACCCAAATATATTAGTTGATATCATGAAAAAAATAAACAGTTACAAATAATATTCATCGGTTACATTATGTATGCATGTAGTAGTTAATGGGGTTGCATCATAACCAACAAAATTAATTGATAATAATTTGGTACTTTATTATAAAATTTTATTAATTAATTGTTATTTATATCTATTGATAATTCTAAAATGCTACAATGTGTTTTCCATTTTGAAAAACACTTTTTGTTGTTCTTTTTTCAAAAAAATGACCATATTACCTCTTTTTACATGTCATTTTGCCTAAAATACCCATTCCGGAAAAAGGTGCCCAAAATACCCACCAGATACTCCACTGACACTGGAGTATCAGGATGATACGCCACTTTCAATGGAGTATCAGGATGATACTCTTTTATCAGTAGAGTATCATGGAAGATAATCCTCTGTCAGTGGAGTATCAGTCCTGATACTCCTTTCCTAGTGGAGTATCACTTTTAATACTTTTATTTTTTTATACAAAAAAATAAAAGTAATATTTTAAATTTTTAAAATTTTAGATGATACTCCACTGACAAAAGAGTATCTCACATGTTACTCCACTGACAAAGGAGTATATAGGTCGATACTCCATTGACTCCTATGTCAATGGAGTATCAACCGGATACTCCACTGAAAATGGAGTATCTGGTGGGTATTTTGGACAACTTAAAATTCTGGTGGGTATTTTGGGCGATTGTTATTTAAAAATGGTTATTTTGGTTTTTCACCCTTCTTTTTTCAATATTATTGGATATTGAATATATGAGGTACCAATAATTTTTTTCAACTAAACTGAATGAAACTATAAAAAGTATATATAAAAAAATATTTCAACCATTATAAATAATAAGCAACAATGGGTATAACCAAATCTTAGTTTAAAGTAACAAAACGAGTATCCAAATTCAATATAAAAAAATTATTTAGAATATGATATATCTAATTTTAACTAATCAAACTTAAACTAAACTTGGTTAAATTAAAAAAATGTGCCACTAATTTAGTTTTACATAAACTTAGTGTTTTATTATGTAGGCGAACAAAGGGGAAATTGGGTTAAAGAGGCGGAGTGAAATCAGGCTTTCAAAGAGATTCAACTAGCGAAAATCGAGTCTCGTATGCACATCAACAACACTCTCTAATCAGGTAAATGATCTTTTATGCCTATACATACTTTAATTACAACATGTATATTATAAATTCATAATAGCTGTATTGTCGGTAAATTTGTTATATTAGATTCAAACACAAATTATGGAATAAAGTTTTAAAGTGGTAGATTTTCTACTTCTTTAGTTTTTAGTTTGATTTTAAACATTGATTGTTTCATGAGGATTCTTATATAAATCATATCAGTAATAGTAAATTGTTTTTTGTGTGTGATTGTCTATTGAATCTCGAAGAACTGCAATGTGGCTTCTTGCGAAATTATTTGATCTTAGCTTGCAGGCTTGTAGAAATTATAAAATTATTGTATGTTTGTGTCATCCCACATCGTATAGAATTAGAGTGTTCGAAATCATAAAAAAAACAAGTTAATAATTAATTTATACAAAATTGCTAAGCTTTTTCAATTGTAGTGAATTTTTGGGTCTGCTATATTGTGTTAGGAGTTTGGACGTTTCAATGTGATCAATGTATGATCCACCCAAAGTGTTTTTGTAAATAACTTATAAAATCAATAGCCGAAAATGTAAAATTTAATAATAATATGTGAAAAAATATGAGAGAAAATTATGAACTATGAAGCATGTGATACAATATACTGTACTCGAAATAGCCAATAATAATTGTATATAGTCATTGTACAAGCTACCATTTAATGAGTACTAATTGCTATTAGTAAAGACTCGATTGCTAGCAAATTTATTTTCATTTAATGGAGAATGATAGGTTTATATGCTCACCCTTTGGTCTATAAAAAGATTTTACTTACTTTTTGATTTTGAACTAATTTAAATAAAATAATCTTTTGGATCTCATTATTATTGTGAAGTCTTTATTTTACTTGATGTTATATGTTATTAGTTGAAGATGCTTGCTATCATTATTGGTTAAATGTTTATGTAGGTGTTAATTTGTGTGTTGACTATTATTTTATTTATTGATTTAATTGATCACTAGTGAACAATCAATTGCTCCTTAATATCTCAAAGTATGCAATGCTTCAAGTTTCTAAATATCAATCGTTTATTCATCATGGCATATATTTCTTATTCATGTAATAAACTTTATTTTTATAAAAAAAACAAAATGTCTTTAAATATTTACACTTAACAATTTGTTGAATTTTTCCATCCGACATGTTTTCATTTCTTATATCATATGAGAAATACTAATTTATTTGTCAAACTACTTTAAAACAAGTGAATCATAATTCAACTTTAACTGTTAATTTGAGTAGTTGCTGCATGAGCTATCATAATTGATAATTAATCCCTTAAAAATTTGTTTGAGTTGTCTTTCTATTCAATTTGTTTCTGATATTTACATAATTATTTAGAATGTATCACTATTCCATTTTTCAATAATTGACTAAAAATCTTTACATGATAACAAATGACTATTAGGAAAATTATAATATTAGTAATGTTCGAATGAGAACCACAACTAATGTGAGATATAAGATCTATCCTAACATCCTCTTTTTAAAATTTCATCTTAATATCCCACCATTAATTAATCTTATTCAATTTTTCATCTTTCACCATCATATCTTTCCTACACCATCTTTGTCCATCTCTCCACTTCTGGCCACCACCTCCGAGTATCATCACAAACTACTGACATTATACCAAAATTACCAAATTTAAATAAACTCAACATAATTAAACCATCACAACTATCACACCGCCACTAATCACCTTAGACAGTCAAATTAGGCCATCAAATTTGACCATACATATATACATAACGTTGTGTCGTAATCAACAGATTTATACCGAAATCACTACAACAAACAAGAATCGCAACAACCAACAATGTCACCACGCACCGCCACCACAAACCATAAATGTTTATAGATTATCATTGTTTATATAATCACCTATTTCAATTAAAAATAACCAAAAAACAATGGTTGATAATGATAATAAATAAAATTGGCTATTTTGTTGAATTCAAATTTAATACAAATTTTAAACAAAATGTTATGATAAAAAAATATAAAATACATATCAATTTGTTTGAAAAACTATGAGATAAGAAGACCTGTGTGTGAATCAGGGGAAAGATAAGTAGTATTAAAATAAAAATTAAATCGTATACATATTCTAGGAAGTAGTATTTATATATTAGTGGCAATATGCATTTTTAATTTTGATTTGTAAAAGGAAATAAGCCCGCCAAACTAACTTGGCATCAAGTAAATGGGTGTAATATTCATTAGTCAAACAATAAACTTCCACATGCCCACACTAACACACAACATATATATACACCATATTATCATCCAAACTCACACTTTTAACTTTGTATCACTCTTATGAAATAAACACTTACATGTAATTTCTTTGCTTGTATCAAATTAGGGCAAGATGATGAAGAAATTTCACAACACAGACGACATCGAGAGTTTCGCAAGGGCTAATTGCGCAATGATTTTGAGTAAAGCAGAAAGTAGGTTATCTGAACATGGTCGAAGTCAGATGTTTGAGTGCAAGACATGTCAACGTAGTTTCAGTAGTTCTCAAGCCTTGGGTGGTCACAATTCTAGTCATAAGCGTCTGAAATTACCTATTGATATCAAAACCGAAACCAAGCAACAGCTACCCAAGCTCTACATATGCAATGTTTGTCAGGCAGAGTTCCGGAATGGACAGTCTTTAGGTGGTCATATGAAAAAGCATAGATCATCCAAGATTCAGGACTTTCTTGGAAGTTGTGAGAATAATAATAATAATTCTAGTTCTATTAATTGCACAAGTGATGATCATTCTGCTGATTTAAAGATGAAGAGCAATGGTACTTTTTCTGGTAAGAGGGTTGTAGGGCTTGATTTGAATTTGACTCCGGAACAGAATGAGTTAAAGGTTTTCGAATTTTAATTAGATATGTCGAAACTTAAGAGCGGTTAATTAGATGTTGTATGCAAGATATATGTTAGAATATTTTTAGTTGTTATAGAATATGTAGATGACCAATGCGATAGTTCAATTTTATATATCTTGACATGGTTTGGTGACTTGGTGGTAAAATATTTTTTCAGTATGTAACTTTCAGTGGAGTTATGTCTTATCATTAATTCAATTAATTTGTTCTTAGTCGTTGTTATTTTTTGTTGTTTCGATCCCTGGTATGACTGATTATATTTTCTTGTTTGCAGTTCTCAGTATGATTGATAAAGTTAATAGATTGTATTATTTCTAAGTTTTGATTATGTCTTGTGATATTTTGTTCTTAATCGGGTAACCGATAAACAAGATTTTGATAGGAAGAACTTACTCGATACTCAATTACTCATACACATGTTGATAATATTATATTTATTCACAATATATTTATGATTAAAGTTCAAACATGAACTTGTTGTGAAAAATCACGTATATAAATTTTAAATCTCCTAGATTTTTTTCTTATTTAACATATATATTTTGAAAGATTACAATAATATAATACATCACTTATATCACTTTTACTTATTATTTTAAAATCTTATGATATTTCTCATAATTATATATGGACTTATTGGATACTATATGTTAAATTTATTGTCAATATGAATGATAATATAAAATTTAAATGAAATTGACTATAAATTACGAGTAATAGTCATGTCAGGTCATATGAGTAATTGCAGATCGAGAAGGGGAGGTTTGAATGCAACTGTTGGTGAGACTGCGTAGCTGAAAGTGTTTGTCCTAAATCCAATCATGTATGATGAGTTAGGAAGAACTTTCTTGTATTCCTATTTGATTTCATTTGAATTAATAAAAGACTTGTTATATTTTTATGAGCTTTATCTATTTAAAGTGTATTAAATAAGATGTTCCATAGTTTAGAGTAAAGCTTCTAGAATTATAATGAGATTATAATAGTGAGATCTAGAAGACGACAACTTTGGACTTAAAACAGTTCCTGATCATAGGATAACTAATCGGATGTTAGTGGATCCGCAAAGATTGGTACATACTATACTTGCTCCCTTCAGGAGGATGTCTGTTCTCATAGGCATTTGTGTGGTGACACTATAGCTGGTATGTAGGTGCTTATAGGGAATAAGTTCACTGAACATGACTCGATAAGTTGAACAACTAATGGAGATTACTCACGTGTCAATAGTTATTCACTAAGTGATAGTTGTACAAGTGTCCTTAGACTTGAGATCGTTAAAGGTATCTTATATATAATGAACTGTGCTTTGGTTTAGTCCTTAGTCTCAAGGACATCCATTAGGTCTATTCTGGGCATAGGGATTTGTGTATAGAGATAGTTAACGTCAATAGAGGATCTACCCCTTCCAGTATAGGAAGAGAATATCCTATGTTATTCTTAGTATGCGAGTTCTGGAATCTCTGGCCAGAGTGTATGAAATTAGAAAGGAGTTTCTAATTTGCATTAATATGAACTTTGCATTATGAATAAGAAATCATATGATTAAATTTAATAGGCCTGACACGAGATCCATGCCTTGTATTTATTCGGGATATTATAAGGGTAGAAGGAATTCATTGTACGGTAACTAGTCACTGACAGGTTCTTGATATTCTAAGCAGTGAATTCATATTATCCGGATAGTCGCGATATGTTGAGAAGCATCACTCACGATGTAGAATAAATATAATTAATCAGTTAATTATATTTAGTGAATTTTAGTATTCATGTAAATAATTAATAAAAATTTATTATTATTTATTTCTACTACCGGCATAATATTGAACCTACAGGGTCACACCATAAAAGAATATTTTCTTTGATGAAATAATGAGAGAGAGAATTATTTTCTAAATAGTTAAGAAAAAGAAATAATGATTAAAATAGTTTTAATTATTATTAAAGCATTTTATGAAGATAAAATGTGGGGGTTAATATATATAAAGATATATTATAAAACCCTAGGAGAGCCCTATAAATAGAATGAGATGGCTCATTCTATTTACATAATTTTGGTTTTGTGAAAACCCTAGCCTCCATCTTCTTCCTCTCTCTCTCTCCCAAAAACTCCATTTTATAAAAGCTCGGTTTTATAAAAGGTTCATCGAAGAGGATCGTTCTTGGTGGATACCGGTAGAGTGCTTCACACACTGAGGAGCAACTGCTAGCACTCCAATTTTATAAAGCTTCGATTCACGAGGTATGATTTCGATTCCTCAGTTTTTCCCTTTTATACATTTTTCTATATGTGCGGTATATGCTTTTTACGGAATAAATGTTATTTCACGCTTCCGCTCATCCGTAAATTCCATCAGTAGCTGTATGAACAGTTACGTGATAACTCGACATGAGAACAACACTAGAACATGACATGTTAATAATACTACGACTACACAAGAAATCGGAAGAAATGAAGACGGGGCAAATACAAAGAATCAAAAGATTAGAAGAAAGCGTGAAGTATATTTACAGGTCACTGATAGAAGCTCATTAATATGTTCATGCCTCAGTGAAGAATAAAGGTTAAAGACTTTCAAGGTTTCAAAAATGATGAAGATTCAGTGTATAAGTGCTACTAGAAGATTTTAGTGTATTGGCATTGATTGAAGATAGACAGTGTTCGAAGTAAAGGAATCTGAAGAATTGAAGACAGGGTATAGACAAAGGTTAAAGAAGACAGTTGTAGTCTTGAAGTTATACTCACTGACAGGATTTCATTTATATGTTCAAGCGTTAGTGAAGAACAATGAATGAAGTATTCAAGATTATAGTAACAATGAAGATGTTGTCTAAAGCACCGGAAAAGATTCCAGTGAAAGTACATTTATTTATTGACAGTCAGTGTCTGAAGCGATAAAGTTATTTCAAGCTTAACAATCTAATCTAGACTATTGTAACACCCCCAGATCCGGGGTCGGGGATCCGGGTCGTCACGAGTTCCATTTCCCTTAATAACACCCAATCTTAATAATTACTCAACTACTCTGTACTGTGACCCCACTATAAACACACACACCACACGTTATAGTCTCAGAGATGAATATCCAAAAAAATAATCACAAGTCATTTTATTCCACAATTATATGCCAATACACCTTAAACAGGTTTCTGAATAAATTTACATTTCTTTGCCATTATTACAATTCATAAATATACATAATCTGATACATCAAAAGTTGAAAGCCTAGCCTATTGGTAGTTCCTACCTCAGCTATGGCGGCATCAGTGCTTCTAGAAAACTGCGGAACGTCTCCTAACCTCTTGCGAATCGGGAGCTTGGTCCGGTTCATCTTGTCTATCTGATGTTGTGTGATGAAAGAAGAAAGCAAGGGTGAGCAGCAAGCCCACCAAAATAATATGTATAATGATTAACAATATATGAGCCTTCTCATAGTACTCATGAAAGTCTTGGTCAAAAGAAATGAACCAAGTTGATATCTTAATGCGATGAAGTCGCAAAATATTCAGTGTATATATATATATACATATATACTTTTCAAAATATTGGAAGTCCTCTTCCATGCATAATACACACAGAGTTCCAGTGTATAACTGTATAAAAATATCGTTGCAAGGTGATCTCATATATCTAACCTTGTCTCAACATTTTTCTGAAAATCTTTGTCATTTATAAGACAATTATTAATTAGATATAAGTTTAAAAGATGAAGTTACAAGATACCCCAATATACTTATATCTTTCCCAAATACTACTTGAACTACCACCGTTCAAGTTATAATTAGCTTCAAAAGTTCATCACATAGATGAGACTATAAGGCAAGATTTGAATAGATTAAATCTTTAAAATATTATCAAAATAAGATGAAGTTACGAGATACTTCATTTGATGTAAACATCATTTTGAAAACTTGACCCTGCCAACACTCAACAATCGTCCAACCGTAGCCTTTCTATCGAAGTGCTCTGGGTAGTGTTGCAGAAATTATCCAATTGGATGATGAACTCATTACGGGAGTTTGCCGCGCCAGGAAGACCACTTACGATGATCAGTCGTAGTAGTACAACCCCACCATTTTCTACATGTAGAGGAGAACCTGTCGGATTTACTTGTCAACCGAACACTGAACTCCTAAGGAATGGACCGCCTTAGCGGAACTTCCAGGCCATTTGGGCCAATATAATAAGGCTGGGCCGGCGCTACTCGGCCACTTACGCCACTCCTAGTTCAGATGAAATCCATGACTCTGAAACGTAAAGCTCGTCCCCACTTTCCCCAAGTAGAAACTTGTTGATACGGCTCCACCAAGAGGTCGTATCTATTTGGAAAGGAGAACTCACCGATATTTCCCAGGCGATGCCTGTTAATGGATTAACTTATTCCAAGAATTTTACTTCCTGAGTGTTGGGTAAGTAATCAATTCATTTATCAAAACAGCAACCTTGTTGCGAATATAAAACACACCACAGAGCCGGATCCCTCAGGTTTTGAGCGAGTATTTAAATCCCCTTCGAAAGGAGGATCTTAAATATATAAAAAAATGAGTTTTGGGATCCGCTCTAACTTTTAAAAATCATTTTGAAGACTCGCAAAACATTTTTAAGAATGTTTGGAGTGAAGCTGATTTAATGAAGTAAATCAGTCCCCAGAATATTTAGAAAATGTCTGAATATTATTATTTAAATAATATTCCCATAAAGAATAATCTTTATAAAAATAATTGAAGTAGAAGTATTAAAACTTATACTTGAAATGAATAGCAAATAATCAAAGATATACTTATACGAAAGTAATATCTTTATTTGAATAATCAAAAATAAGTTTGATTATCGACACCTTATTCTTTAATACAATAAAGAATATTATTAAGTAATAAGCGGAGTCATAATACCTCGAATGAATACTATAAATAATATTCATAAAATAAAGGAGTCATACATCCTCAAATGAATATCCAAGTAATATTCAATAATAATATAAACTGAGTCATAAGCCCTCGAATGAATATTCAAATAATATTCAAATAATAAAATAAACTGAGTCATAAGCCCTCGAATGAATACTCAAATTAATATTCAATTAAGTAAAATAAAGGTATCGAATAAACCTTATTCGATCCATAGTTTTAAAAACTATATTCATATATATATAAATAAATATATATATATATATAATATACTCGGGAACATCGACTCCCGGTTTAGAAATATGTTCACCTTTTATCCCCTATACTAAGGGTATACGCAACTACTTGCTTATTTCTAGCATAGGTATTATGCAACTATAAGCATTGAAATCAACAGATAGATAACCAGATTACGAAACAGACATGCTTATATACCATATCAGCATGCTCCAATATATCGCAAAATTTGCTAATAACAATCATGCACTATCACAAGATAATGCATATACATATATTTACATCACAACAACAGTATATCGGGTAGAAAACTTGCCTGAGCGACTGGGGGTTACGAATGGCTCGGGACGAGTCTGGTAACCTATAAACAACAAGTAAGTTGGAATTAAACCAAAGTCACTTGTAAATCTATACTCTAACCAACTCAGACTCTAACGCTCGTTTTGCGCTTACTGATTCTCTTAAGTCACTCGAGTACCCTCGGCTCCACCATTTTTAATAATTTAACCTTTACGAGTTTTAAGGCGATTCCTTCGCGAGTGTCTTACCAACTGTCTAACACTCTTACCATAATTGTTTCATACATTAATTAACCCTTTTTGGTCTTTAACCTATGTTTCAAAGTAAGGCAAGGGGAAAAGTTTCGTTCGCGAAACGCCGTTACTTGAAACGGTCGTTTCTCCTAAACCGTGCATCGGAATCGAACGAACTACATATCAAAACGAAGCTCGTAACATGAGCTATCTAAACATGGCAGTGGTCATACTCTAGCAGGGGGTTCTCGGGTCCTAATGTTATGCACAAAAACAGTCTACAGGAAATCGGACGTTACGACGGCTATGTTTACGCGATTTCCCAAATTTTAAACCATTCAATACCAACCACAAATCAACCCCAAATCAATCATACAACCAATATCCCTCCAAACCACATCATAACAGCCCCAACAAATCCACATTAACCATTTATACTTATTCCTCACATGAACTAAAGGCTTTACTTAGGTTCTTTAACTAATTACCAAGATTTACAACTCCAACAATGCAACAAAACCAACTAATCTCTACAAACTCAACCAAACTTCAACCAATCAAGCATCATGCTTCACATATGCTATATCAAACACATTCAATCCTAATTACTCAAAACTAAAGCTAGGGTTTGTAGTTTATACCTTCCTTGGAGAGTGGAGAATCAAGAGAATGGCTTGGAATCACCTTTAAAGCCCTTATCCAAGCTTAATCTAAACAAAACTTCAAGAACACAAATTTTAGTTCTTGAAAACACTATTCACCATCTTCTTTCATGATTTATAGAAAAAGATTGGCTTGGAATTAGAAGCTTAAACTTATAGGAAGTATGTAACTATCCATGGGGAAGCTTAGATAATTACCTTGCTAAATAGTAAGTGGAGGAGCTTGGACTTCCCATTTCTTAAGAAAGAAGTCGAGAGCTTCATGAAGAAATGGAGGATTTGGTGTTTTGTGATTTGTTTTGCTTGGTTGCTAGGTTTTTGTTTTGTTTGATTTAGTCAATTACCTTGTTGCCCTTGAATTTGTGTGGTTAAAAAGTCACCACATCTCCTTCCTTTCTTGTCATGCCTATGTCATCCTCATGATGTCATCCTCCTTTCCTTGTCCTCTTCTATTGGTTGGATGACATCATTCCCACTAATCCCTTTGATTAACTTCCTAATCGTTTGCCTAATGACCGCTGATCTGTTATACGGTTCGCTTAACTTTCGTTTTCGTTTATCATTTGAGGGATCATACCCGGGATCTTATTACTTAGGTTCCCTTAACCTTTCTCAATATATTATATTCCTTTTATGATCCTCTCCTATAATCCTTTTATTTAAATCCTTTTTATCCTGTTACCTTTTTCTCAAATCTTTCCGTATCTAGTGTATTTCCGGGAAAAATCAAAGTGTTCGGATTTGGATTCTGACGATCTTTACATACACTTATATCCCATATAAAGTACTAATAAAATCTCAGAATATCCATATCAGAACCCCTACATAGTGTGGCATGAAAAGTTTTCTCATTCAGCAAAAACACTATTCATAAGGGTTTCAAAAATTTCCCAAAAATTGGGGTTATTACAGTCTCCCCTCCTTAAAAGGATTCCGTCCCGGAATCAGATAGAAAATGAATAGGGATACTTTCTTAGTATTGCACTTTCTAACTCTCAAGTCAATTTTCCCACATTGTGGTTCTACCATCAAACTCTTACTAGTTTGATAACCCTTCTCCTAAGCACTCGTTCCTTTTCACTCTATAACCCTTCCTGGTTGCTCCATATAGGTTACGTCTGGTTGCATGTCTATGCGCTCATATGCCCCTATTTGTCTGGCATCTGAATTACACTTCCTTAACATTAATACGTGGAACACGTTACGACCTGCTACATGTTCGGGGTTAGGGCTAGCTCATATGCTAACTTCCCAAACGTCTTAATATATCCAAGGGTCCAACAAATTGTAGACTTAGCTTTCCTTTCTTTCCGAATCTCATCAATTCTTTCCAAGGGATACCTATAACATTACTAGGTCCCCTATTTCATACTTTTTATCCTTTCGTGTCAAATCAACATACTTATCATGTCCATCTTGGGCTACTACCAGCCATCCTCTGATTAGATCTATTATATCCTTGGTCCTTTGGACCACTACTGGTCTGAGCATCTTGCGCTCTACAACTTCATCCTAACATAAGGGAGATTGACATTGTCTTCCCTCAAGGATCTCATAAGGCGACATCTCAATAATGACATATGATCTATTATCGTAAGATAACTTAATCCGCGTTAAGTGATCATTCCAAATTCTTTCAAGTCTATTACACAGACTCTCATCATAGCTTCTAATCATTATAGCTTTTGCTTCTCAATACCCATTCTTTTCCAGTTCGTAATCGCTATCACCTTCCGTTCCTAATATTATACTGGTTATACTTTTGCTCGTTAGCATTCTATAACCTTTTAATAACCACGTCAACCTTAGTATCACGAATGTGTTCCCATTCCGCATACTACCACCACTTTATTACTCCTTTTTCAGTTGTTTCTATTTTCCAAAATTTGATCAATCAAATAGAAGTAAAGGAATTTGTTGAGAGATCACTAAGATCATGAACACTTGTTATATCGCATAGTTAGTACAGAAGGTGGCCAGCCTTTAGTACTTGACAAGCAATTAAACAATAGCTGGTATCCTACTCGGCTTCTATCACACAGATAGATAGTCATTCGGCAATACCTCCCCTTCTGGAAGGGTTGTTCTTCTCAGCTTACATGAAATGAAAAGAAGAGAAAAGAACGAATTGAAGAGATTTGTATATATGAAAAATATACTGCCACAAAATATCTGGCTTGGAACCTACCTCTGAACTATAGAGGTTTGTCATAGGAGAACAAAACATATGTATTTATATCAACATCAAGTATTATAGCATCGTATTTCACGTGCCTAAATATTTTCGTTATCCCGTCCATCATTCTATGGACCCATGCTCTTCCTCGAGCTTATACACAATTACCTTTGAAACTCCCTCGACATCGAAAATCGAATCTGGGATCTCATTCTAGACATCATCGTTACTTGAATTCTATGCTTGCACCTCAACCTTCCTCGTATAATAATACGACTCTCTATTGATAAAAAAGAATAATAATTCACTATGTAGATACTCTACTTAATTAGTCTATCAATGATAACTTATACACTACCACGACCCGATTAGTGGTACTCGATCTCAACACCCATTCCAATACAACTCTCATGGTTGTAATCAGCTCACTACTCGCAGAATTATTGCTGCCTTACTATGGTCCACCACTGACCTACTGTAGTCATTCATTTTCCTTGAAGTCTTAATAGCTAACTATACGGAGTCCATACATATCGTATCGAATTCTTCTAAGGAGGTAACATAATCACCATTCATGATTCATGAAGAACACTCCTGATCCTGACATACATACCTGACATGAAGCAGATAAAATTGCAGAAGAGTTTCAATCAAAGCAACGATAGCAGGGTAATACCATTCTAAATCATATGCCTTAAATAGAAGACTTACTCAAAGGTTCGTCTAGTCCTTTTTGAAACATGGTCCTGGCTTATCTCAAGATAGGACCTTCTAAGATAGATAGCCCGTTCATGGCGATTACACGAATTAAACCTTTGCCAACTACTATTACGGTTGGGTATTGCACAGTCATCAGAAGGAATGTCAATCTTCCAAACCATAATACAATCTGCATAGCTTTAACCATCATCACTGTATTCCTTTGGCACAAGCGCCTATAATTATCCTCTTACCTTTAAAGTGTCGGCCACCTCTTTGGCCTTTCCTGATAGTAAAATTCCCTTACAGTCAATGTCACTTTAACCATCTCCAAATAAATTTTCTACCTTATTTCAATCACAGCTTATGTGAAAATGCTTTCCTTAAAATCTGATGAGTAAAAAAAAATCACCATTTTTCCATAAGTTATTGCCTCAGTCTTTAGAGGTTAATCACTGTCATGACTGACTCTCAATCATAATTAGAACATCTTTTATCTTAAGTCCTAATTGCCCTGAATAATTTTGACCTTTACTGGTTCGATCCATACTTTCTCGTGGTTTAACACGTGCCCCACTTGGCACCATTATAATTACGTCATATTTCTTTTATCAACATTTTTATTCTTGAGAATTTTGAATATTACCTTTCTCCTTGTAAAACCTCTAAGGTTATCCTTCAATCGTTCCTCCTGTATTCCCTAGATACAGGGCATATCAAAATACCATTCACTATTACTAGAACCATTATCTATATACTTCTGAAAAATTTCTCCACTGATCCTTAAAGGTTATTATTACCTTAATGCTTTCCAATTCATACTGTCAAAACTCATACTATCCCTATCAAGGGTGAAATGCCAACCTTTATGCATTCCCCTAGGATTCGTTTTAAGTTACCGATGTTCTATCCTTAATTCCACCTTTAAAAAGGTACAAGCATCCTTCCATGGATAAATGAAGTCATATATCCCTGATATGGGTATCTTATTCATCATTCCCACCTCGATAGTCTATACCTAACTTCATAATAGCATCCTTATTCAAATTGAGGTCAATCCATATGGCCTCTAAAAGATAACAATGGTCATCCGCTTTTCTTTCCTGATTTGGTAATGATAACATGGATGTTCTGGAAGATATTGGTCATATTCAACGTGAACCTCTTTTTAATAATTCCTTATTTACTTTTGTTGTTTATCTCAACAGTCATCTCAATGTTGGGATATCTTTCATATCTGGCGTCTCCCTTTCTGGGTAACATGCCACCGGTCTTACACTTTACCTTCTTGAAGGTCACTTCCTTCATCCAATTTTCTTAATTTCTTACTTTCTTGTCTCCTCAGTCTATCCGCGTCTCATTATTTATCCTTCGAATTATCTCAAGGTTTCCTCGAATCTTCCCAACTTACAGGGGATAAAATATATGTATCTCTTATACCTTCAACCATCAATTTAACTCATGGTGAATCACTCTCATCCGGACGATTATATACTTTTCTATTTCTATTTCTACGAGTCTTTAGGGTTTCCTCATACCCAACTCCCTTATCATTCCTCAAACTCTCTTGCCTTTATATTCCTTTCTCTTATCGTTATTTCATGAACCAACACAACATAAGCATTGATTTCAAACATCCCGTCATTCTGGATTCGTGTCTTCAGAACGAATCTTGATAACTTTTACAACTTAGATTCATAATTCATCATACTCGTCTGCCTTTGTTCTGGCTCTTAAGCTTTTACACTATCTCCATAACCTTGGGAAGTACTTTCCTGAAAACAATTGACTGAACTTAAATCAGTTTATTATAATCTCTTGCTCCGTGCCTTCCTTGGCCTTTCACCAGCGGGTGGTCTCTCTCTTAGGAGGGTAAGTGACAAAACAGTCTTTTGTGGTTCGTCAATCATTTAGAATCTCAAATGATTCATCTATTTCCTTTAGCCAGGCTCTTGCCTCGACTGGGTCAGCTTGTTCCTTGGAACTCTGAGAGCTTAGCGACTTAAAGGTCATGAAAGAATTTCTCACCGCACTGTCTCCTCAGGGTGGTGGTTGGGGATAATAGTCTAAGTTCTTTTTATACAGGTCCATGAATTGTCGTATAGGAGTACCGTCTCGGGTCTCCTTTCCTTACTCGACTTTCTGTTTCCTTAGTATGAAATGTTTCATCCTACTCCCCATAATTGGGGTCATCTTTTAATTTAAAATCCTCATTTTCCACTCCATTATGTCATGGGTTCCTTCTATCTTGATGGCGACCTCCCTGATTATCACGTTCAGGGTTTGCTCTAAATCTTATTCCTCAAACCATGGCTCTCATCTAAGTTCTCATCCTTACGCTCTTGAACTTTCGAAACCCAAATTCTATAGGAATACCTCATTATTCCCTTATCATCTTTCTCGATATTAATCTTTTATCTAATTGTTGGCTCTCTGCCTTTATTCATAACTTTTTCTGGCACAATATGATCTTTTCCAATAATTCGGGCTGTATTGCAATCTCAAACAGCTTTTCGGTACCGGCTCCGGTTACCTTCACTTCTATTTCCATTTTCTCAAAATCTCTTATAAACTCTCCAAAAGACATTATCATCTTGAGTCTCTCCTTTTTACTAAGGGCATCAGCCACCATATTGGCTTTCCCCGCATGCTAAAGAATCTCCCAATCATTATTCTTGATTAGCTCTAACTGCCTCCTCTGGCATATGTTGAGCTCTTTCTACGTGAAAATGTACTAGAGCACTTATGGCTTAGGTAATTCTCGCACTTCTCTCCATATAAGTAGTGCCTCCAATCTTTAGGGTAAAACTATTGCCACGAGCCTAAGCTCATGGGCGGGGATATCGAATTTCATATTACCTTAATTGTCTTGACGCAGACACGATTATCTTGCTGTGCTAAGAAGCACCCTAATTCCTTATGCGAAGCGTCACTTACAAATCACAAAATCTCCTTTTTCCATCCGGCAACGCCAACATAGGGGCCGTCACCAACCTTTGCTTCAGTTCTTAAAAGTTGTTCTCGCTTTTCTCTGTCTATTCGAACTTCTCAGTCTTATGAGTAAGCCGCGTTAAAGGGGCTACTATCTTTACAACTTGAACGAACCTCCGGTAGTGACCGGCCAATCCTACCTCTGGTAGTCGACCAAACCATGGTCATCAATTCATCAGTGGTCCTTTATCCAATCCTGTCAGGATCCTCCATGGGATCCTCCTCAACAACTATCCCTTCTAGGACAACATCCTCAACCGCTACATCCTCAATATCAATATCATCCGGTCCTGCATTAGGACACTCTATCGGATCCACAATCCGATCTCCAATTAGTAATAAAATATCATCACGATGTTGTTCCTCAACTTCAGGGTTCGGAGTCCCGCTACCATATACGATAACGAACTACGCTTCTATCGCTACATTTATAAGGGTTCCCATAAGGGTTTTAACTGTCAGTACTACGTTAGGTAGTCCGACTATGAACTTGGCAAGAGTTCTTATTATCTTAGTGAACTTATTATCTTAACGTCCCATCATCTCTGAGGTTTATAACGCTTAGCTCTGATACCATTTCTGTAACACCCCCAGATCCGGGGTCGGGGATCCGGGTCGTCACGAGTTCCATTTCCCTTAATAACACCCAATCTTAATAATTACTCAACTACTCTGTACTGTGACCCCACTATAAACACACACACCACACGTTATAGTCTCAGAGATGAATATCCAAAAAAATAATCACAAGTCATTTTATTCCACAATTATATGCCAATACACCTTAAACAGGTTTCTGAATAAATTTACATTTCTTTGCCATTATTACAATTCATAAATATACATAATCTGATACATCAAAAGTTGAAAGCCTAGCCTATTGGTAGTTCCTACCTCAGCTATGGCGGCATCAGTGCTTCTAGAAAACTGCGGAACGTCTCCTAACCTCTTGCGAATCGGGAGCTTGGTCCGGTTCATCTTGTCTATCTGATGTTGTGTGATGAAAGAAGAAAGCAAGGGTGAGCAGCAAGCCCACCAAAATAATATGTATAATGATTAACAATATATGAGCCTTCTCATAGTACTCATGAAAGTCTTGGTCAAAAGAAATGAACCAAGTTGATATCTTAATGCGATGAAGTCGCAAAATATTCAGTGTATATATATATATATACATATATACTTTTCAAAATATTGGAAGTCCTCTTCCATGCATAATACACATAGAGTTCCAGTGTATAACTGTATAAAAATATCGTTGCAAGGTGATCTCATATATCTAACCTTGTCTCAACATTTTTCTGAAAATCTTTGTCATTTATAAGACAATTATTAATTAGATATAAGTTTAAAAGATGAAGTTACAAGATACCCCAATATACTTATATCTTTCCCAAATACTACTTGAACTACCACCGTTCAAGTTATAATTAGCTTCAAAAGTTCATCACATAGATGAGACTATAAGGCAAGATTTGAATAGATTAAATCTTTAAAATATTATCAAAATAAGATGAAGTTACGAGATACTTCATTTGATGTAAACATCATTTTGAAAACTTGACCCTGCCAACACTCAACAATCGTTCAACCGTAGCCTTTCTATCGAAGTGCTCTGGGTAGTGTTGCAGAAATTATCCAATTGGATGATGAACTCATTACGGGAGTTTGCCGCGCCAGGAAGACCACTTACGATGATCAGTCGTAGTAGTACAACCCCACCATTTTCTACATGTAGAGGAGAACCTGTCGGATTTACTTGTCAACCGAACACTGAACTCCTAAGGAATGGACCGTCTTAGCGGAACTTCCAGGCCATTTGGGCCAATATAATAAGGCTGGGCCGGCGCTACTCGGCCACTTACGCCACTCCTAGTTCAGATGAAATCCATGACTCTGAAACGTAAAGCTCGTCCCCACTTTCCCCAAGTAGAAACTTGTTGATACGGCTCCACCAAGAGGTCGTATCTATTTGGAAAGGAGAACTCACCGATATTTCCCAGGCGATGCCTGTTAATGGATTAACTTATTCCAAGAATTTTACTTCCCGAGTGTTGGGTAAGTAATCAATTCATTTATCAAAACAGCAACCTTGTTGCGAATATAAAACACACCACAGAGCCGGATCCCTCAGGTTTTGAGCGAGTATTTAAATCCCCTTCGAAAGGAGGATCTTAAATATATAAAAAAATGAGTTTTGGGATCCGCTCTAACTTTTAAAAATCATTTTGAAGACTCGCAAAACATTTTTAAGAATGTTTGGAGTGAAGCTGATTTAATGAAGTAAATCAGTCCCCAGAATATTTAGAAAATATCTGAATATTATTATTTAAATAATATTCCCATAAAGAATAATCTTTATAAAAATAATTGAAGTAGAAGTATTAAAACTTATACTTGAAATGAATAGCAAATAATCAAAGATATACTTATACAAAAGTAATATCTTTATTTGAATAATCAAAAATAAGTTTGATTATCGACACCTTATTCTTTAATACAATAAAGAATATTATTAAGTAATAAGCGGAGTCATAATACCTCGAATGAATACTATAAATAATATTCATAAAATAAAGGAGTCATACATCCTCAAATGAATATCCAAGTAATATTCAATAATAATATAAACTGAGTCATAAGCCCTCGAATGAATATTCAAATAATATTCAAATAATAAAATAAACTGAGTCATAAGCCCTCGAATGAATACTCAAATTAATATTCAATTAAGTAAAATAAAGGTATCGAATAAACCTTATTCGATCAATAGTTTTAAAAACTATATCCATATATATATAAATATATATATATATATAATATACTCGGGAACATCGACTCCCGGTTTAGAAATATGTTCACCTTTTATCCCCTATACTAAGGGTATACGCAACTACTTGCTTATTTCTAGCATAGGTATTATGCAACTATAAGCATTGAAATCAACAGATAGATAACCAGATTACGAAACAGACATGCTTATATACCATATCAGCATGCTCCAATATATCGCAAAATTTGCTAATAACAATCATGCACTATCACAAGATAATGCATATACATATATTTACATCACAACAACAGTATATCGGGTAGAAAACTTGCCTGAGCGACTGGGGGTTACGAATGGCTCGGGACGAGTCTGGTAACCTATAAACAACAAGTAAGTTGGAATTAAACCAAAGTCACTTGTAAATCTATACTCTAACCAACTCAGACTCTAACGCTCGTTTTGCGCTTACTGATTCTCTTAAGTCACTCGAGTACCCTCGGCTCCACCATTTTTAATAATTTAACCTTTACGAGTTTTAAGGCGATTCCTTCGCGAGTGTCTTACCAACTGCCTAACACTCTTACCATAATTGTTTCATACATTAATTAACCCTTTTTGGTCTTTAACCTATGTTTCAAAGTAAGGCGAGGGGAAAAGTTTCGTTCGCGAAATGCCGTTACTTGAAACGGTCGTTTCTCCTAAACCGTGCATCGGAATCGAACGAACTACATATCAAAACGAAGCTCGTAACATGAGCTATCTAAACATGGCAGTGGTCATAATCTAGCAGGGGGTTCTCGGGTCCTAATGTTATGCACAAAAACAGTCTACAGGAAATCGGACGTTACGACGGCTATGTTTACGCGATTTCCCAAATTTTAAACCATTCAATACCAACCACAAATCAACCCCAAATCAATCATACAACCAATATCCCTCCAAACCACATCATAACAGCCCCAACAAATCCACATTAACCATTTATACTTATTCCTCACATGAACTAAAGGCTTTACTTAGGTTCTTTAACTAATTACCAAGATTTACAACTCCAACAATGCAACAAAACCAACTAATCTCTACAAACTCAACCAAACTTCAACCAATCAAGCATCATGCTTCACATATGCTATATCAAACACATTCAATCCTAATTACTCAAAACTAAAGCTAGGGTTTGTAGTTTATACCTTCCTTGGAGAGTGGAGAATCAAGAGAATGGCTTGGAATCACCTTTAAAGCCCTTATCCAAGCTTAATCTAAACAAAACTTCAAGAACACAAATTTTAGTTCTTGAAAACACTATTCACCATCTTCTTTCATGATTTATAGAAAAAGATTGGCTTGGAATTAGAAGCTTAAACTTATAGGAAGTATGTAACTATCCATGGGGAAGCTTAGATAATTACCTTGCTAAATAGTAAGTGGAGGAGCTTGGACTTCCCATTTCTTAAGAAAGAAGCCGAGAGCTTCATGAAGAAATGGAGGATTTGGTGTTTTGTGATTTGTTTTGCTTGGTTGCTAGGTTTTTGTTTTGTTTGATTTAGTCAATTACCTTGTTGCCCTTGAATTTGTGTGGTTAAAAAGTCACCACATCTCCTTCCTTTCTTGTCATGCCTATGTCATCCTCATGATGTCATCCTCCTTTCCTTGTCCTCTTCTATTGGTTGGATGACATCATTCCCACTAATCCCTTTGATTAACTTCCTAATCGTTTGCCTAATGACCGCTGATCTGTTATACGGTTCGCTTAACTTTCGTTTTCGTTTATCGTTTGAGGGATCATACCCGGGATCTTATTACTTAGGTTCCCTTAACCTTTCTCAATATATTATATTCCTTTTATGATCCTCTCTTATAATCCTTTTATTTAAATCCTTTTTATCCTGTTACCTTTTTCTCAAATCTTTCCGTATCTAGTGTATTTCCGGGAAAAATCAAAGTGTTCGGATTTGGATTCTGACGATCTTTACATACACTTATATCCCATATAAAGTACTAATAAAATCTCAGAATATCCATATCAGAACCCCTACATAGTGTGGCATGAAAAGTTTTCTCATTCAGCAAAAACACTATTCATAAGGGTTTCAAAAATTTCCCAAAAATTGGGGTTATTACAACTATAATACGAAGACCTGAATTGGAGTTAGTCGTCTGTGAACCTGACTAGTTGCACTAGGCGTCAACAGCTCGTCAAAGCAATCAGGGTATTATTTATAGAAGAATTGTTAAATTGAGGAACATACTTGGATTGAACGTTTATCTGTTAAAGTACGAGAAGAGGTGTGAATGGTATACAGCTAAACGGCTCGAGGGATTGGCCAAGTTCAAAGTTTAATTGTTAAATTAAATAAATTTATTTAATAAACTTAAAATGATTTATTTTAAAAACTTTAGATAAATTTATTTTATAAATTTAAATTATTTTATTTATATAAGTTATATTTAAGTTTATTTTGTAAAATAATTTAGTTACAATTTAAACTTAAAAGAAAAGAAAAACAAAAAGAAAACAAAAAGAAAAAGAAAACAAAAAGTAAACAAAAAAGAGAAAATGAAAAGCAAAAGGAAAGAAGCAACCAAATGGTCGCAGGTTGTAACAGGGAGGTCGCCAGTTACATATAACTTGAAAAACGATTAAGTACTTATACTACTAGTACAAAGGTCGCAGGTTACTTGGAGGCAAATATGACTAAGGCAAAATACACCTCTCCCTATGGTCGCAGGTTGGTTTTTGTGAAAATAAACTAAGTACAAAGTTTTCCCCTCTGGTCGCAAGTTAGCAAGTCCTTACTCCTCATCCACATCTTTATTGGTTTATTCAATTGATTTGTGTGGTTAATATTTGACCATATATTTCAATTGAATATAAAGTCTACACAAAGCAGCAGAAGTATTCAACAATTGAAGTTGTTATGTTTAACTTATTCTCCAATAAAGAGAGCTGATATAACAAGAAGCAAATATTTTTAGAGAAGTTTCGGCACCTTGAATATCCGTTTAACTTCTCACCGGAGTAACGTTATAATACCCGTTTAACTCTTGTATATTCTTAGGGGCATTATAAACATTACCCGGTAATTAAATCCTTAGACAAATAAAAGCTTGATCATTGTATAGGATTTAATTTGTTGATCTTTGTAGTAGCTAGGAACTTTGTTGTTCTTAGATTATAGTCGGTTAATTTATTTATCGGAGTGTAGCAACACCCCTCGAGGATTTATATATAAATATATACTTCCTCAAATATCTTGTGTTCCTCGTTTTACTGTTCCAAACACTGTTCACCTGAAGAACACGGAATCACTAACCGAACACTAAATTTTACATCCGCAAAAGATTTGAAAGAATTTTTTAATTTAGTGAGTATCGTATTAAACTTCCCTTCTACGATATTTCGGGACCTAACAATTGGTATCAGAGTTGACTGAATGATACACAAATCAGGATCCTTAGCCCAGTGCAGCTCCGTGTGCAGAAGTTGTTAGACTCTAACTAATGAGAGACCTCGTTAAATAAATTTATTTTATTAGTTTGATTTTACATAAGTTTATTTTATAAATTTGATTTAGCAATTTTTTTTATAAATTTAATTTAAATAAATTCATTATTTAAACTTGAATAAGTTTATTTCATGAAAAAAATATTTTTATAAATTCGACTTAAATAAATTTATTATTTAAATTTTAGTGAATAATTTTTTTAATCTAAATTAATTTTTCAGGTTTTTTTGGTAATTGGCTACCAACATTTTGTTTACTTTGAATTTGACACCTCAGGTTCGTATTTTCTAGTTAATAAATCAAGTGATGAAATCAAAGTAAATGGCAGCAAATAAGGTTACTTGGTTGATGACATGAAATCGAGTTGTGGTCACCAAAATTCAACAAAGGCAAAGCAAATCGGCATCTGCAGCAAGTAGATTACACGCGCCTATAACCTGCGACCAGGCGACGTCCTGTGGAAATTAAACTGCACGCGCGGAACAAGCTTGTGGATTTGCTTTGGCTTCCAGGATGTACACCATACAGGAACGAAATAGTCGCAGCTTACAACTTAGTGAAAGAAACTAACCTGGAGTCTCTCAGGTCCCAAGTTAGGACTTCTTTTTATTTTTTAAGTTCATAGCTTGTGACAGCTATAGATACTAAGGTCGCAAGTTAGCACTTAAGCAATTCTGTAGCCCCAAAATTTTATTTCTGATTTATTTATTTTTTTCAGAAAATTCAAAATTCTTAAATTTAATTTTTTCTTAGATAATAATTTATGTTTTATTTTAATTTTTAAGAAAATTCGAAATTCTTGAAAATTAATTTTTTTTGTAAATATTTACTTTTGATTAATTTATTTTCTAAGAAATTTAAAATTTTCTTAAATATTAAATTAAGGGTTCCCAAGGTAGTACTAGACTCGAGATTCCTCCGGGTTTTGAAGATGATTTTAATCTTTCGAAGAAAACGAAGACCATGTTCTATTCAGACAGAAAATTCCCGAACACGGATTTTGAAGATAATGGTTTTCTTATTCTAATGAAGCTGATTTCAAGACCTATTGAAGAAAATTGTGGAACTTCCTCAAATATTACTCCATAGGATACCACTGGATTTTCAGATGCAGGGAAGGAATGAAATTTCTACGGTACAATTTTTCTTGAAGATTTTCAAGACAACTCTATGATTCCAGATTATACAGTCACACAGTGGTTTGTACGAATGCTACATTTAGGTAGGGGTGAGCAACGGGTCAGAACCGGACTGAACCGAACCGAACCGGAACCGAAAGAATCGAGAACCAAAATAACAATATTTTAAGCACCGAACCGGAACCGAACCGTAAATTTTGCTTCGGTTCGGTTCCGAACCGAAAGAACCGAAGTTATATTTTATTTTATATTTATTTATGTTATATATTATTTTATATTCTAACTTTTTAAATTTTGACTAGTTTTGATTATTTATTAAGGGTAACTTAGTAAAAAAATATTTTTATTAGTGACGGGTCATTTTAAATTCGATTACTTTCTAATATATAAGAAGAAAAATATTTATAAAAATATTCAAAGCTCCATATATATTTAAAGAAATGAGTAATACAATAAAAATCATATTTTTCTTAAAATTTATCAAAATATTATAAATAAGAAAACATAATACGTAATATATATATACATATATTTATATATGTTTTTGTATTTATTCATTTATATACGGTTCGGTTCGGTTCTTACGGTTCCAGTATGTTAAGAACTGAACCGAACCGAGAACTGAAATTTTTAGAAAAACAAGAACCGAACCAGACCCGAATTAGTGAAGAACCGAACCGGAACCGCAAATTTTGATCGGTTCGGTTCTCGGTTCTGAACCGGGAAATGCTCACTCCTACATTTAGGCAGGAATTATGGAGGTCAGAGAGAATAGTGGGGACATACAAAGATCTCAGTTACATGCAGTAAAGCTGGAACCTCGGGACAGAATGTAAGAGTTACTGATAGCTGAATCAAAGGAAGCTCAGGTAGAAGTACTTGAGGGACTGGACGTTAGGGTAGTGTTTCACATGTCAGGGAAGTTTAGTCGCATCAGATTCACATAGAATACGAAAGCTATATTCAAGGATCAAGCTTATCTATTCCAAAGAAGAGACTCTTCAAGATTCAGTTCAAGAGGTGGTTACAAGACTGAGATTGAGATGAAAACAAGAACTGATAGTTACAGTTATGACAAGATACATGTAATAAATAACTATCAGGGGTTTTGCTACACCTGAACAAGAAGCTTGACAAACAAGGATGAGTAGGGACTCAGTTGACGAGTTGAGACAAAGGTGGAATGTTTTCTTAGGGAAGCAGCCAGTCAAAACTTATAGTACATCGGGAAAGAGTTGGGATGGATCAGATGATGAGAAGGAAGATCATGAATACTTATTTTCTTAGCAATCTATGAAAATGGTCCAACTCATATATCTCAGGTTTCAATTTCTTAAACCACTACAATATTTTATTTTCAATATTCAATGCATGATAAGATCTTAGTGCTTAAATGTTTAACACTCGCACAAGCATGATAACATCACACATAGATAATGTTGAACTAGTTCACTAGAATATTTTTCTGGTAACTAGGATTGATGTTTAACTTATGCATGTTACTTTAGATGATCTTAAATATGTGTTTGAATATTTGTTGAACATGATTAATTGCTTTAGTGAGATATATGTTTTCCAGCACTTAAGACCTTTGTTAATGCTTATTGTTTATATCCTATTACAATGTGATTTATTCATGTGATCTGAATTGTTTGTTAAGATGTAATAGTTTATAATTAGATTGAGATAGTTAGATGAGATACATCAACAGGATTGGACTAGATAGAATTAGTGATTTTTTTTATAATTCTGTTTATTTCATATCATGCAAGTCTTGCTTAATTCTTTTGTGTAATATTTCTGAATGAATGCCATGTATTCTTAATACAGTGCTTGCTTATTTCTATGCCATAAATGCATCTCTTAGTACTTGCATTAATTGTAGAAAAAGCATGTTTAGGATTACCATAGGGCAAAGACTGCTAGTCCTTCTTATGTAAGGTTGGAACCATTTTTCCCTAGCCTAGAGACAAATTTGTCAAGGGTATTAAAATGGAGAAAATGGTCAGTCAAAGATAAGAATTAGCATGAGAAGGTTGCAGCTGTTATTATCTCTGTTTATAGTAAAATCTCTAATCCAACTAGACCCAAACTGATAAGTTGGGTACCAAGAACTATTAATCCATCTGTGAGTGCAGGATGTAACAGGTTAGTTGATTCATACATATTCTTGGTAATTCATACTCAAGGCATATGATCAAAGAAAGAGCCTCACAAACAAATGTGGGTGACAAAAGCTATTTCGTCAATAATCTTTGGAGATGACAACAAAGGTTTTCATTATGAGACAAGCTATACAGAAAAAAGGGATGTCATCATGGACTCAACATTTGGTATCACTGATAACAACTAATCACTGGTGTCACTGATAATATTTGAAGCATCTTTCTTGCTGGAGAATCAAGGCACAAATCCTTTAATCAGACAGTTCTTCATCAAAGAACAAAATATCAATTCAACGAAGGATTAGTGTCTCATCTGAAGGAGGAAGGTTGAAAAGCTTGCTCTTCTTAGAGTAAGAAAAGGATATGCTCGTAGCTAAACTGGAATCTCAGGAAAGGTGAAGTCAATGGTTTCTACTGTAAAGCTTCATCCGATAAAAGTCTAGCTATGCCATTAGAAGCTCTCACCCTTGAACATCATCTAAAGGAACTCTTCTGTGAAAAGGGGTTAGTGAGAGGACTGCCTCATCTGGAATTCAAAAGGATGATAAATGTAAGGCATGTCAGAAAAAGGAGTCAAAGACAACATCACATCAAAGTGAAGATATACTTTAGCGATGATTGATAACTATTCTTTACACAAAGTTGTTGTTCGTGCATTCTCAAGAAAAGACATCACAAATGGTGATTGATCATATCAGAAGATGTTAGGATTATGTTGTTTACTTGATGATAACTTGAACAAAACACTTGGTAGATATTATTTAGTGTATTTGTAACTTTCAATGGATGATCACCTTCAACATCTGTTGAAAGAGTAGCTTATATTACAATAAGATTAGTAGCACATTCCTGCAGATTATAATTCCTTAGTGAACTAGATATTGTAGAACGTTTAAATCATGTTGACTACTAAATTGATAGGCGAGATAGGTTGGTTAATTGTAAATATTAGATGCCTTGTATTCTTGTATAAATGAAGTAGAGTTAACTTCCATGAAGACAGTCTCAACGGATGTTCCACAAGGCTTCAACGGATAATCAACTAATGTCTCAACGGATGATCAACCAGAATCCCAACGGATGATCCAATAAAGCTTCAACGGATGAACAAATTCAAAAGAGCAGTTGATAGTGACTTGACAGTCACATGCGTTGATTGTATGCAAAAGGAAGGTGGCAGCCTATTATCAGGGTTTAGAGAACAAAGAAGCATTTCCATTTCCATGCTAAACTGAAGATATTCAAAGATGCTGGATTGAGAAATGAAGAAATATGAGATTATACTAGAAACACTTTGTCTTATTTTTTTGTCTTTTCATCATGTAACTTGGTAATATATAAACCAAGCGTAGCAAGTAGAACTATATATATCCAAGTTAGTATGCAATTACCAGAGAAATAGATAAGGCAAAATCTGTAAAGAATTTCTCTGTTCTTGTAGTTCAACTTATAAGCAGCTGTGTACAACACAGTAACACAGAGTTCTCTACTTAATCTATATATATATATATATATATATATATATCTGGTGAAAAAATTCAATCCACCAGAAAGTTTTTAAATGCTTGTATTTGATTACTTTGTGATTTGATTTATTTACTACTTTCATTCCACACCATTGCTAAATCAAACACAGTTATATATTTATAGCAGAATTGTTCTTAAAATTGAAAAAGAAGCCAGAATTACATTCAACCCCCCTTCTGTAATTCTTTGTTAGATTGTTTAGGAATAACAATTGGTATCAGAGCAAGCTCTTGAAGAACAAAGAGTTTAAAGATCACAACAACTAACAAGATGAGCAAGAAAGATCTTTGAGTAAAAATTCCTTTTTTGGACAAAGACAACTATCACCATTGGAAGTGAAGATGCACCTGCATCTCCTATCTCAAGATGAAGCATATGTGGACTGCATTGAGAAAGGTCCACATGTACCTATGAGAGGTGCTACAGGAAACGAAGCATTGATCCCAAAGCCTAGAGCAGAATGATCTGATCCAGATATTGAACAAGTTCATAAGGATAAGAAGGCCATGAACAATTTGTTTAATGGTGTTGATGGTGACATGTTTGACAACATCATAAACTGCAAAAATGTCAAAGAGGCTTGGGATACAATTCAAGTTATATGTGATGGTACTGAGCAGGTAATGGAAAACAAAACGCAACTTTTGATTCAGCAATATGAGCATTTTCATAGTGAAGAAAGTGAGTCACTCACTGACATATTTAGTAGATTTCAAAAGCTACTAAATACTCTAAAGTTGCATGGAAGAGTCTATCAAACAAAGGACTCAAACCACAAATTCCTTAGATCTCTGCCAAAAGAATGGAAGCCTATGACAGTCTCATTAAGAAATTCTCAAGATTACAAGGAGTTCACCTTGGATAGACTGTATGGGATTCTAAAGACCTATGAGCTTGAAATAGAGCAAGATGAGAAGCTAGAGAAAGGAAGAAAGAAATGAGGATCCATTACATTGGTTGCTGAGCAAGGAAAGGCAAAGGAGATAAAGGTCGAAGCTGTTGAATCTACACAAATCCTAGAGTTTTTGAAGGCAAGGGAAAAGGGCTAGTAGATGAACATGAAGACCAACTTAGTCAAGATGACATGGATGACATAGATGAGCATCTTGTTTTTCTATCCATGAGGTTTTCCAAGCTCAAATTCAAGAAGAATTTTGGAGCAGTCAAGTAAAATAGAAACATGATGATAAGTCTAAATTCAAATGTTTCAAGTGTGGCTTGGCAGGTCATTTTTCTAGTGAATGCAGAAAGTCTAATTCTGGTAAAAAGAAGTTTGAGCCTATTGATTATAAGCAGAAATATTTTGAGTTGCTCAAACAAAAGGAAAGGGCTTTCATCACACAAGAAAATGACTGGGCTGTAGATGGATTAGAAGATGATGAAGATACAAGCTATGTCAATCTAGCATTTATGGCCAAATAAGATAAAATAGAGGTCAGTTCATCCAGTAATCAGGTAATCACCACTAATCTAGAACATCTATCTAAAACTGAGTGTAATGATGCTATAAATGACATGTCTACTGGGTTATATCATCTGCGTGTTTCACTCGAATCTCTCACTAAAGAAATACTAAAATTAAAGTGAACAATTTATTATTAAGTGAAAGAAATAATGTGCTAGAGACTCAATTTATTGAGTTTGAAAAATTGAAGATAGAGTGCAAGATTGCTAAAAATGAACTAACTGAATCCTTAAAGAAAGGGGATATTTTAGGAAAGCAGCTTGAACGAGAACATGAAGTAATTAAGGCATGGAAATCATCTAGAGATGTCCATGCTCAAATTACTAAAGTTCAAGGTATAGAATCCTTCTGTGATGAAGCCTGGAAAAGATCAAGGAGAAACTAGATTCTAATTTGGTAGAAGGACTTTCAACGGATGTGGATTTGACGGATGATGAATGTTATCCGTCGAATGACCAAAAGGATTATCCATCACAAAATAAGGAATCACATCCGTTGAGTGAAAGAGAGCCAGTTAGCAAAGCTAAACTAGCTAAGGTAAATGAGAAATACAGATCAGTTTTTAAGAACTTTGTTCCAGGAGAAACAAGTCAAGTGAAACAGAACAAGAGAGTCAATGTAGGGCATCTGTCTATCAAGAAATTGAATGACAGATTGGAGAAAATTGAAGTGAAAGCAGAGTCTAAAAAGAAAAATAATAGGAATAGGAAAGTGGGAATTAACAAACATAACAAATACAAACCTGATAAATATGCACCAAGAAAAATCTGTGTTAAGTGTGGTAGTGTTAATCATTTATATGTTAATTGCAAACTTGCTACGCCTGCTCCCATGTCTGCACCTCCTTCATTTCCCAGTATGCCCATAATGCCTGTAAATGTTATGCATGTACACAATTTGAATGCACAGTATGCTAGCATGCCATTTGCACAAAATCCATATTATGCTGCATTTAGTATGCCACAAATACCATTTAGCATGCCATACTGGAATAACATGTTTGCACAGAATATGCCTTTCCATGTTAACCAGTCTGTGCATGATAATTTTGTAATGATAAATGGTTTCAAGGGTTCTACTCAATTGGCTAAGGATGAATTTCAAATGCTAAGTCAAATAAGGACAAGCCTAAGAAACCTAAGAAAAAGGCTAACAAAAAAGGACCCAAGGAAACCTGGGTACCAAAATCAACTTGATTTGATTTTGTTATGTGTAGGGAAACAGAAAGAATCTTTGGTATTTGGATAGTGGGTGCTCAAGGCACATGACTGGAGATTCTACCCTGCTCACTGAGTTCAAGGAGAGAGATGTCCTAAGTATTAATTTTGGAGATGACGGCAAAGGTTATACTGTGGGATATGGCTTGATTTCAAAGGATAATGTCATCAATGAGGAAGTTTCCCTAGTGGATGGACTCAAGCACAATTTGTTGAGTATCAGCCAACTTTGTGATAAGGGTAACTCAGTAACATTTAATTCTGAAGCATGTGTTGTGACCAACAACAAAAGCAATAAAGTGGTTATCACTAGAGTGAGAAAAGGAAATGTGTATCTAGCTGACTTCAACTCATCAAATGCAGAATCTGTCACTTGTCTCTTCAGCAAGGCAAGTCAAGTTGAAAGTTTGCTATGGCACAAGAAGTTGTCCCACCTTAACTTCAAGACTATGAATGAGCTAGTCAGGAAAGATTTGATAATGGGTATTCCTCAAGTGGAATTCTCAAAGGATGGACTGTGTGATGCCTGACAGAAGGGAAAGCAAATCAAGGCATCATTCAGAAGCTTGATTCAACAATTGAAGAACCTTTACAACTAATGCACATGGATTTATTTGGACTAGTCAATGTGTTGTCTGTATCAAGGAAAAGATATTGCCTAGTAATTTTAGATGATTTCTCAAAGTTCTCTTGCACTTATTTTCTCAAATCCAAAGATGAAGCTAGTGAAATCATCATCAATCACATAAGGCAAGTTAACAATCATCCTGATTTCAAAGTAAGAAGAATCAGGAGTGACAATGGAACTGAGTTCAAGAATTCTGTGATGAGATTATTTTGTGAAGAGAATGGGATCATGCATGAGTTTTCAGCAGCAAGAAATCCACAGGAAAATGGAGTGGTGGAAAGGAAGAACAGATCTCTTGTTGAAGCTGCAAGAACAATACTGGAAGATTCAAAGTTACTAATATATTTTTGGGCAGAAGCTATAAATATTGCATGCTACACTCAGAATATTTCTTTGCTTAATCAAGCAAAATGCATGACACCCTACTAATTGTTCAAGAACAGGAAGCCAACATTAAAAATTCTTTATTTCTTTAAATGTAAATGCTATATCTTAAGGAATCAAACTGATCAGCATGGAAAGTTTGATGCTAAAGCAGATGATGGCATTTTGTTGGATATGTACTTCGAAAAGCATACAGAGTCTATAATCTCAGAATCAATATTGTTATGGAATCTGTACATGTTGTGTTTGATGATAAAAAGATTGAAGGACTGCAAGATGGAGATTTCCATGAAAGCCTTAAATTTGACAATGTTGAGATGACTTGTGATGATAATGATGATGAAAGTGATCAAAAACCAATGTATAACGACTGTAGAAAAATCTACAACTAATAAAGCACATAATTCAACATCCGTCGAAAGACCAAGTGCATCATTCGTTGAAAGATAATCTACATCATTTGTCGAAAGGCAAAGAACAACATATGTTGATCCATCAACAGGAGTTGAAAGCCTATTTAGATCACAATCAGAAAGAACCTCAGCCTCAAGTCAAAGATTCAGAAACTCAGGGGAAGTTTCTTCTAATCAAAACTCTGTCATACATCAAGACAACATTGAGGCCTCTTCATCTAGAGCTAATCTACCACAACAAAGGAAATGGACTAGAGATCACCCATTTGAACTAATTATTGGTGATGCATCTTCAAGAGTGCAAATAAGAAAAGCAACTCAAGAGGAATGTCTATATAACAGCTTTCTATCTCAGGAAGAACCTAAAAAGATAGAGGAAGCTCTGTTGGATCCTGATTGGGTTTTAACTATACAGGAGGAGCTAAACTAATTTGAAATGAATAAAGTTTGGAAGCTGGTACCCAAGCCTAAAGGAAAGAATCGTATTGACACCAAGTGGGTATTCAGAAATAAGATGGATGAAAATGGCATAGTAGTCAGGAACAAAGCTAGATTGGTTGCTAAGGGTTATTGTCAACAAGAAGGAATAGATTTTAATGAAACTTTTGCTCCTATTGCAAGACTTGAAGCCATCAGAATTTTCTTAGCCTATGCAGCCCATGCCAATTTCAAGGTCTATCAAATGGATGTCAAAAGTGCCTTTCTGAATGGAGATTTGGAGGAGGAAGTTTATGTCAGTCAGCCTCCTGGTTTTGAAGATCCAAATTTTCTAGAATACGTCTACTATCTTTTAAAAGCACTTTATGGACTGAAACAAGCACCTAGAGCCTGGTATGACACTTTGTCAAAGTTTCTCTTAGAAAATCATTTCACTAGAGGTATTGTTGATAAAACATAATTCTATAGAAATATTAATGGCTCTAATATACTTGTTCAAATTTATAGATGATATTATATTTGGCTCTACGGATGAAAATCTTTGCAAAAAGTTTGCCAAATTGATGCAGAGTAAATATGAAATGAGCATGATGGGATAACTAACTTACTTTCTTGGTTTACAAGTTAAGCAAATTAGTGATGGAATATTCATTATTCAAAATAAATATATTTATGATCTTTTGAAGAAGTTTGACTTAATGGATTGCACATCTGCAAAAACTCCCATGGCCACTGCAACTAAACTTGAACTAAACACTACTAAAAAGTTTGTGGATAGTTCAAGTTATAGAGGCATGGTTGGTTCACTTTTATATTTAATAGCCAGTAGGCTAGATATAATGTTTGTTACCTGTCTTTGTGCTAGATTTTAAGCTGATCCAAGAGAATCTCATTTAATAGTTATTAAGATAATTTTTAGATATCTCAAAGGAACACCAAAACTTGGCATTTGATATCCTAGAGATTCTGGTTTTGATCTAACTGGTTATTCAGATGCAGATTATGTAGGTTGTAAAATTGATATAAAAAGTACAACAAGAACCTGTCAATTTCTAGGAAATAAGCTAGTATCCTGGTTCAGTAAAAAACAAAATTCAGTCTCTACTTCTACAGCTGAGGCTGAATATATTGCTGCTGGTAGTTTTTGTGCACATATTTTATGGATGAAAAATCAATTGTTGGACTATGGTCTATAGGTGAATAAGATTCCTATATTCTGTGACAACACAAGTGTCATTGTAAAAACTGAAAATCCAGTACAACATTCAAGGACCAAGCACATTGACATCAAGTACCACTTCATCAGAGAACATGTCATGAATGGTACTGTGGAACTTCATTTTGTTCCAAGTGAGAAGCAACTTGCAGATATCTTTACCAAGCCACTTAATAAATCCATTTTTACTAGGTTGGTAAGTGAGTTAGGTATGGTCAATTACTCTTAATATGTTTTGATGTCTAAGCAATTTGAATTGCAGCCAGAATAATATATGATATTTCTTGTCAAAGATGTAAATTTTGGCTAAGTCAGAATTTACATCTCGACAGATGTTTATTTCTAGTTGGAAGTGTATATCCGTTAATTCTTATCATTAGTTGAAATATTAAATATTATTCTGGGTACTTTTATCGAGGTGAATAACTATCTAATTGTTATCCGTCGAATTGCTCTCAATCCTAGCCGTTAATTCTAGGCATCATCCGTTGAATTTACTTACAACCTGTAAGTATATTTTGATGGATAATCATTAGAATTTTAACAGTTTATTTTATTCTTAAATGGGTATTTTGGGATAATTTGATTGGTTACTTTAACTTTTTTTTTAACTTTTGACAGTTTATTTCGGAGAAAGTATAAAAGCCAAATTCATTTTCATTTTTACTTTTCTCTTTCTCAAGCAAGTTCTAATTTCTCGTCTCCAAAATAAAAACTCCCTTACCGTAATTACTCTCAATCATCAATGGCACCGGTAGTCAAAATCATGTCTCAAATCGGGTATGTATATGAAAAGAACAAATTCATCGCTTTGGTGAACAAGCAGATTCCTGCATCTGAAGTCTATCACAAAATGATGGACTTCATTCTAAACTACAAACTGAGTTATGCCATGCTCGAGTCTCCAATCATCTACTGTGAAGTTGTTGAGGAGATTTGGTCTACTACTGTGTTCAAATCCAAGGATAAAACCATTATCTTCACCCTTAAAGGTAAGGAACAGTGTATTATATGTGATGCTATTGAAAAATGTTTTAAATTGCCTGAAAATAACACTCTTGCTTTACACATAGACACTGATATGAGTAACATGCTTAATTCTATAGGCTATGCTCTTAATGCCACTAAGTTAGGTGATGTTCGGGGAATGGGTCTTAAAAAAGAATGGAGCTTTTTATGTGATTCTTTTATCAAGGTGTTTTCTGCCAAAGTTAGTAATTTTGATGTTGTTACTTATTCACTTGTTAACATGCTTTATATGCTTCTTAGTGATAAGTATTTTAATTTCAGCACATCAGTTTTGTATGAATTAGGGAGTAAACTAGGAGATATTAAGAAGAGGTCCAAAAACAATATTATGCTAGATTCTTTATAATTTTAGCTAAATTTTTTTATGAGGATCTCTCAATTGAGAATCCAACAAAAAAGTTAGATTGTTGGGTCCAAGAGAGAAGAATTATTGCTGACTTGAACAGGGCAAATCACCACAAGGATGTTTCCCTTATTTACATGCCAATCATGGAACAACCTCAGGTAAGTGAGGTAAATGTTTTTGTCCCTACTACTTCTCAACCACCTACTTCTTTGCAATCAACTGTGGTCATGGCACCTGTGAAAGTGACCAAACAGGTGCCTACCCAAGCCATAAAACCAAAAATTTCAAAATCCAAGTCAAAGAAAGCCCCTCTAGTTTCTCTTAAAAGAAGCTAGTTGTAACATCCACTAAGAATCAAGAGGGGAGTGTGAAGGGAAGTAAGTATGGTGAGGGATAGGGTGAACATAAAAGAATCCCTAAGAATAAGGAGGGAGAGGTGTGTGTAACCCGGCCTAGCCACACTATAGTGTCCCAACAAACTGTAGTGCTTAATAATGATATAAGCTCACTACTAGTTTCATCCTCCCAAAAGGATGTTACTATTGAAACAAGCTCTCAACCAAGAGCACATGCCAAGAGGGTTAGGGACACAAGCTCACCCCAAACCTATGCTATAAAGAAGAAATCTAAAACACTTGGGGATACATAGGGCGCACACACTGTGCAAACTGCAGTTAAAGACTCAATTACAGCACCTTCTCAAAGTCAGGTTGATGTGACTCCTATAAATATGGAGTCACAACCAAAATCTTTAATAATTGAAGCACCTCACACACCAAACTCACCCACAAAATCTTTGGATGTGGATATGATTCACACATCAATTCCTAATTCTCCACCTTTGACTCTCATGGAGAAGCCAAAATCTACAGCAAGTGAGCATCATCTTTTAGATGATTTGTTGGCTCACTTGCCATTTCTTTCTGATTTTACTGAGAATACTATGCAAAATCTTAAATCAATCACCACAGATTCTACAGTATTTTCTACTCCAAACTCTGTCATTTGTACTATTTTGACAGATATTGTTCATTCGTTGACTAGTGATTATATCTCGATGGATGTGCTTAACAGCAATCATCCGTTGACACTCTCAACTACTGCCTCCACGAATGTTTCTCATCCACTGACTATCACTGCACCACTTCAAATCTCAACTATTGTCACAAGTGCAGATGAATTAGTAGTTGTACAATCACTTCTAGGACTGAGGGAAGGGAGTGAACAGAGTGAGAGGCTGAGTTGCTCTCAGAAAAAAGGAGAGGAAAAGAATGAATCTATGCAAGCTATTTCTTCCAGCTTGGAAAAAGTGAGTGAGTGGAGTCCCACCTTAGTAGGTGAAGGTAAGGGTGTGAGGGTGGGAAGCCAAGGGGAGCCCTTGATGCAAGAAAAGAGAGATCATGAGAGAAAAGCAGGTACTGCAGAATGGGAAGAGCCCATTGTTATAGTGAGTTAATGGATGTCAATGAGGCTGAAAAGAAACAGCTATTTCAGCAAGATTATCAAGCTGTCTTAGTTACTGTTTCTTATGAAGCTGAGGCATTTACTCACCCTGTTACAGCTTATCAAGTCTTAGCTAAACAGGACAATGTGTCTGCAGAGAGAATTCTAAATTTGGTGCATACAACTGCTTCTATGCAAAGGGCTAAGGATGCAATCACTGTCATGACCTCCATAGTTGGTGATGATTTTGAATTGGCTGAAGAGTCATTTAGGGATGATGGTGAGGATGATGAATTAGAAGGCATGAGCTTAGGGGAAGAGGCAGATATTCCATCATGGATGATGCACAAGGAATGCTCTTACCCACATCTCCAATCCACACTATTCAAGCTTATTCATGACACACAAACAGCAATTCATGCATCTTTTAGTTCCAGCACCAAAAGATTACTTAAATCTCACCTGGAATCTCTTCAAATGCATAAAATTAAATCTCTCCAACAAAGTCAGGATGTGGATACCATCGAGAATAAAATCAGTGAAATTAAGAAGGACTTTGTTGCAAGGTTGGATGCTAGGCTTTCAGGCACCACAATGATAGAGATAGCTCGAAAGCTGAGAAAGGAAGATGATTGGAACATAAAAGTTGAGGCCATGAACACAAGATTAACAAAGGTGGAGCATTCAATGCCCAAGATACTTGAAAATCAGGAAACTCAAACAAGTCTGCTACAACAGTTAGTAGTTGCACAAACCTCTACCTCCACTCAACTTGATGCTAACAAAAAGGGGGAGAAAGACTCTATCAATCCAGTTAGTCAGGGAGAGTCAACAAGCGAGGGGGAGAAAGTACTCAACATACAAGTTAACAAGGTGATTGTTCCAGCAATTGCCTTCACTAAGCCACCAGCCTTTGACAGCATTGATCTGATCAAAATAGCAGCAGCTAAGTTGGAGTCAAATGACCAATTGAAAAGGCTTGATGTAACAGCAGTTCAGTTAGAGCTAAATGAAAAATGGAAGAAGCTTGATGAAAACATCAAGAAGAAGTTTGGTCCAATTGAGAAGCAAGACAAGGTCTTTTCTCACTTCTCTCAATTGAGACAAATTTCAGCAAATGAAATGAGCTTAGGGAACATGGAAAAAGGTCAACCCTTATCAATTAAATCTCCAAAGGCCAATGTGATTTTTAAACCCAAGAGAAATTATCCAAAGAATTCAGACAAAAATCCATTGGACCTAATGTATGAAACTCCTAAGCTAGTTGAAAAGAAGCTTCTTGGAAGGTCTATTTCTTTCTTCAAAGATCCTAGAGACTCAGTCCTAAAGAAAAGAATTGTTAAGATCTACAAAAATGGTAAACTAATCTGTGTAGTGGCTGGACATCCACAGTTTGCAGAGGCTAAGAAAGAAGAAAAGGTGAGGCTCAAACAACAACAAAAGTAAGCTGCTTTAGATGCCAAGAACCAAGCCAAGAATCCTGCACCCACAGAAGCTAAATTGCCTGCTATGACAACTGAGAATCTGATTGAAAAAAAGCAAGAAAAGCAAAGTAGTCTAGGAAATTTAGATACAAGCTCCCATCCAAGAGGAAGCTGGATTTCAATGATGATAAGGAAGAATATATGCCAAACCAATCTATAACTTCAAGTCAACCAGCCATACCTACATTGAAAGAGGCTGAATTCAAGGTTGATCCTAACATAACTTTCCATGGTGAACCTGTTATACCCAAGGATGAACCTATAGATTGGGATAGCCTACCTCTTCCTGATCTAAAATTCCAATCCAAGCAAAGCCAAGAAAGACAAAGAAAAGAGCAAACAAGATGGTTAATCGTGTCAGACTTCAATCCAAAGCATCAACCAAACCCAAACCAACTGTCAATAAGGGAGATCAACTCTTCATTTGTGACATTAAAGAATTCTCAGACGTAAATCTTTATCTGGAAGAGATAGATGAAGTTAGAGATATTGATGCTTACAAACATCTTCCAGAAAGATTAGTCTTCAGGTACAAGGGTGGAAGAGAGAGGACTTGGCCACTTCACAGAATTCTCAATGAAGGCTATTCTATTTTGGTGAAGATTTTCACCTCAATAAAGAAGAATTTTCAATTCAACATTGTTGCCAAAAAAATGGTACTGAATAAAATTGAGAAGATAATGAACAGCAAAAGAAATCCAAATACACTCCCAATAGTATTAACAATTCCCTTCACTGGAGACAGAGTGTATTTGAGGCCATACTGGATAATGGAGTTCAAAGATGAAAAATACATCAAAAGATTCTTTAGATTGAAAGATCAGCTAAAGATTGCAAGCAATGAAACTCTCATGAAGATGCAAAAGAAGCTAGATCAGACAAATAAAGATGAATCTGAGTTCTACAGGCAACTCCAAAATCAAATTGAGGAAAATAATGTGAAGCGGGGAAAGAAGTTCAGACAATCAAGGAAGTAATCCAAACTTGCTCAGTCTAGAGGAACACCTTGATAATGGCCTGTGAGATTCTCTACAAACCTTCCTCTGTATTTTTGTCAGTAAATTGCAGCACTTGTAAATTTTGTCTACTATAATTCAGTATGTATTCATAGGGTGTTTTGTTATCATCAAGTTTCTCTTAATTTATGGCTACAATTCCAGTACACATAAATTAGGGGAGATTATTGGGAATATATTATTTACTTGATGATAACTTGAACAAAACACTTAGTAGATATTATTTAGTGTATTTGTAGCTTTCAACGGATGATCACCTTCAATATTTGTTGAAAGAGTAGCTTATGCTACAATAAGATTAGTAGCACATTCCTGCATATTATTATGCCTTAGTGAACTAGATGTTGTAGAATGTTTAAGTCATGTTGACTACTAAATTGATATGCAAGATAGGTTGGTTAATTGTAAATATTAGATGCCTTGTATTCTTGTATAAATGAAGTAGAGTTAACTGCCATAAAGACAGTCTCAACGAATGTTCCACAAGGCTTCAACGGGTAATCAACTAATATCTCAACGGATGATCAACCAGACTCTCAATGGATGATTCAATAAAGCTTCAACGGATGAACAAATTCAAAAGAGCAGTTGATGATGACTTAAAAGTCACATGCGTTGATTGTATGCAAAAGGAAGGTGGCAGCCTATTATCAGGGTTTAGAGAACAAAGAAGCATTTCTATTTCCATGCTAAACTGAAGATATTCAAAGATGCTGGATTGAAAAATGAAGAAGCATGAGATTAGACTAGAAATATTTTTTCTTATATTTGATTACTTTGTGATTTGATTTCTTTACTACTTTCATTCCGCACCATTGCTAAATCAAACACAGTTATATATTTATAGCACAACTATTCTTAAAATTGAAAAAGAAGCCAGAATTACATTCAACACCCCTTCTGTAATTCTTTGTTAGATTGTTTGGGAATAACAGTTATATATAACTATACACTGCATAATATATTATACTTTTATTTGTAGTTTTATAATTAAATATTACGCGTACGTATATTACTTACAGTATAATCAATATTATTAAAATTATACTGAAAATAGAAACTAAATATTAAAATTAATATTTTAAATTATAAGTCTTTCATCTTTTATGCATATGTATTTAATTTTTTTAAACCTATTGAACTTATTCAAGCTAAACTGGTTCAACACAAACAAAAAATAAAGAGTCGGGTTGGGTTATTAGTTTATTTCTCATTGGTTGGTTTGAAAATTCAAATTATTTCGATTGGGTCTGATTGTAAAAAACCTTCCATCCCGACCAAACTGATCTCTGGATACCTGATATATATTTATGCAAATATAAATTAATGAATCACATACTACATTTATAAAACATTTGTTATGGAATAAAAACTAGGGTTTCGATTGTATTTAATACCAGGGTTGTTAATTTTCAAGCTTTAATAGTTGTTGTTTGGCCTTTAAGTAACTGTAGAGGAGGTGAATACAGTTATAACAATTAATTCGAATAAAGTACTCAACAATGAAGAACAATTCTTATTTAATGAATAAAAAAATGTTTACAAACTCTCGCAGAGGATGAACAAATATCCTTGAGAGCTGCTAGGTTACGTGTATTACTCCCTCCGTCCCTTTCAATTATTTACATTTTTAGAGAGTGTCTGACACGCATTTTAAGGTGCATATAAAGTATAGTTCTGTAATTTTTTTTACAATTTTATTTTTCTGAATAAAAATTAAAACATTCAGCTTTTATTCAGAAAAAGAAAATTGTAAAAATAAGTTACATAACTATACATTTTATGCACCTTAAAATGCGTGCCGGACACTTTCTCAGAAATGTAAATAATTGGAAGGGACTGAGGGAGTATAAAATAATGCACGACACATATAGTGTTACCTTAATATGTGCTTATATACTACACAGTTACACAATCAATCAGTTGATATGCTATAAATAAAAAAGGAATTATAATACATATTGAACTATTGATTTCTACAAATAAGTAAAGTCCTACACCGAAAAATCTCTGTAAATCAAAGTCTTCTAGATAGAATCAATTAATTCCTGGAAATCAATCTTGACATATGCTGATGAATAAATGGTGATACTAAACTCTAATCTGTCAAATACTTATGGCTTCATAACCCTGATCTCTTTCAGTTAGTAAATTCTGATGGCAAACTCTGATAGTTCTAAATGATGATATCATCAATTATATCTAACAATCTTTCCCAACTTATGCATTAAGTAATTTATGTATAAGTTCCTAATTGATAATGTCAAAACTATCTAAATGCAGAAATATTAACAAATATACAGTATTACTGTAAGTGTATTAGACTTTATCTTTAATATTAAACTTTGGCAAACCCAATAGCATCATCAAAGAACTTTCTGAGTAAATTTTCTTCAAGCATATTTAAATACATCTTCATCCTCTGGTTAATATCCTTCAGTTCTTCAGTAGATTCATCATTCTGATTAATAGCTGCTCTAAGGTCATGAATGTTGGATTTGCCAAGTGATAAATTATCTAGCTCCAGAAATCCAACCTTCTTACCATTTGGATTAAAAATGAGAACTTTTATTCCAATAGAAGAAGTTACCCTAGCACCTCCTATAGGCATATCCACAATTTGACCATCTTCATTAATGTACTTAGGAATGTACTTGGATTTGAAGAGCATTCATTTTCTCTTTCTAGATACCAAATCCTTCAGATATGCAGACCACCTTGCAGTTGTATAATTGATTACTTTCAGCAAAGTTATAATGTATTCTAACTCCTGCCATAGCTTGTCTCTCGTTTGTTCTTGTGAAATCTTCAACCTTTTTCCTGAATCAAGAAAGTACAACATATTTTCTTTTGGCTTATTTGTGTCAAACAAAACAAGCATAATTTGAACTGATATGATCTTCTATAAATCTTCAAGCTTTACATTCTCACTAATTCCTATCAAATTTCCTGGCTCTCTAAGAATTAAAGCATTTCCTGTGTAATTATCATCATTTAGAAGACCCAGACCACCTCTGTAAATTTTATTATTGGTCTCAGAAGAATCTCCCTTTGGTGCTAGTGTCTTGCTGCCCCATAGTAGCTTTTTTTCTCTTCAAAAGTCAGTGTTGTCTTGTCAGCTTTTGAGCTATCTGTATCAGAATTTAATTCTTCTTCAGGAATGGAGTGATGAGCTTTTATTACTTGAGTAGTTCTGTCATCAACATGGGTAGTATCAGAGGTTCAGACTAGTTGAGCTTCAGCTTCTTTAACTTGAGCAATGTTAGAGGTTAATTTTACACTTTCATCAGCTTTTACTGAAATATCTGCAACATAAGATTTATCAAGGTTTGAGACTTCGGAATCAGAGTTTGAGTTTTACAGTTCAAGTTTTAAGGATTCCCCAACTTTTTCCCCCTTATACCTCCTGTCAGCATTTATAATAGTTTGGGACCTTAGAACAGGTCTTTCAGCATCTGTAGTTTGACTGACTTCTTTGATTACAATCCATCCTTTTGGTCTTTCTCTCCTTGGAACATCATCAAATATTGAAACAACATCAGTGTTTGTAGAATCAGCTTTTAGCAATTTGAAATTCCCTTCTAGTTGTCTGATCTGTTCAATATCAACATCTGGACACTCTCTTTAAAACACTCTTCTTGCTATTTCAGCATCAAGTGCTAGAAGTTTTGGATCTTTATAAAGAAGATTAGTCTTTTTTTACCTTTATCCTTCAGTATTTATAGAAACTGACTTGCCTCAGCACGAGCTTATAACTCCAGACTAACTTGGTCTTCATCAATATTTGTGACTATCAGAGTTTGCTTTTCAGTAATTGTAGTCAGTTTGAGACTTGTTGTTTTCTTCTTCTTCTTCCACCTCCTCTACCTCCACTAGCTAGTGGTTTTTGAGATGGGTAAGCACATCAGGATTTGTAATCTGCCTTTTAGCTGTCTCAAAATTCTGAGAAGAATGATTAACAGTGATTGGGTAATTGGGATCCTTCCATTTTGATACTCATTCCTCATCCCAGTACTTATTTGCATTAACTCAGCTAGTTTCTTCTTTCTTTCTCTTTCTGGCATGTCTTCAAGAAAGATGATTTCATCTAGATCTTCATTAGGATCTAGTACCATATTGATCTTAGAGACATCAATACCATCCCCATCATTAGACTCATTATCTCCAGAATGAATAGAGGCTTCATCATCAGCAACCGGCTCCTTTAAATTTTGAGCTACTTCATCTTCAGCATCAGAGTTAATATGTGAACCAACTGCTTCAGAAAATTCCATATCATCAACATTTATTTCAATTTCTTCGAGAATTGTAGACATGTGTGCAGGAGCATCAGTATTTAACTCCAAAGCCTCAGTACCAGTAAAATGACCTGGAGACTCAGGAATTGTGTTGAACACTGGAATTTGATCTTCATGAGTAGATTTTTCTGCAACTTCTTCAATAGTAACAACAGGGATTACTGAGATGTGTGAATGAAAAACATGAATGGACTGTTGTACTATCTCAATCATAACATGGATTGTCATAATGGAGGAAGTGTAGATTGGAGTGGACTGCAGTAAATGTCAATATTTATACCTACAGGGAATGTATCAACAGTTGCACTTGATGCTACATAGTGTTTCTGAGGGTCTATAGAATGCTGTACATCAACTATTTGTGGTAAACCGAGCACCTTGTGCAGTTGTAGATGAAACATTCAGTGGCATGGAAGAGATAGATTGAAACTTCAAGAATTATATAAGTATTTACTGTACTGTGAATATGTCCAGCTTCATCAACCAGCATTTCCACTCCAGTGAGATCAGAATCAAAATTTACACTTCTGAGATGCTTGATTTTGAGAAGCTTTGGAGGAATAAGTAGAGCTGGTACTATAAAAGTATCTTGAGTTCTTGTAGTAGGTTTTTGTGTCCTTTCTTCTGAACTGGATTCAGGATTTGTAACAACATCAGACTTTACTAGTTCATGAGCATTTGCAAATAGACCTTCACCAGTACCAATATCAACATCTAAATATTCTTCAACCCTTTGAGTTGAAGGTTCTTGTGGGACTGAATCAGTTTTAGCTGTTGCATCCCTTTGAGTTGCAGGTTCTTGTGGGCTTGATCCAAAGAGGGATTCAGTTATCCACTCTTTTTCTGACATTTGGCTTTGTTTCTTCAATCTCCTTGCAATTATTTCCACCTGTTCATGAGTGACCTCTCTCACTTTTCTTTTCATCTTAATAGGTGAATCAATAATTGTAACAGGAGCATCAATATTTGTCTCATCCTTATGACTCCTTGGCTATTTTTGATGCAGTTGTGCCCTGTAAATCATCACTTTTTATCAACTTCGCCTTCTTAGAGGAACATAGCCAGCTATTACTAATTCAAACTTAATATTTTTAAATTTTGATGAAAGAGAAGCATTGTCTTCTTCATCAGAGTTTGATATAGCAGCCACAAATTTTCTCTTGGGAGTGGTAGAAGGTTTAAGAAATTGTGAGATTTGGGCCTGCTTTCCACCTTTCTTCTCAATAGTTTTTGAACGTGGTTTCTGAGAAGGCCTTAGTCCTGATCCTTGAGGGGCATCAACCTTTGCTACCTTCTTTATTTTTACAACAGATACCTTTTGAGAGGCACCTGAGAGGGCTTATGTTTGATGTTCTGTTTGGGTTGTAGATCTTGGGTTAGCTATAGGGGGTTCCCAACAGTGATTGCCTGTAGCTTAGCTCTTTGCATAATTTGTTGTACATAAGTCTCAGGAATCCTTACAATTAGCAAGTTCATGGAGGAATTCTTAGAGGTGCAAGAGAAGTCCTCGCTTTATCTTTGGAAATTAAATTAGAGAAAGCCCTTTTTATGAGCTTAAACACTGAAATTATTTGACTAGAAGGTATAGAAACATCAGGAAAACATTGATTAAATATAAGCTGACATAATCTAGCATATTATAATATATTGGCATCAGATTTTATTATGTCTCCTATTGATTAAATATAAGCTGACATAATCTAGCATATTATAATATATTGGCATCAGATTTTAATCTGTCTCCTATTAAACATAAAATTACTCTACCAAAATCATAACTACAATTAGGAAATTGGGAGTACCCAATCTGTTGTGACATCATAGGGAGTTCATCAAAGTTTTTGCACTTGCTTTTGAATACTCTATTGATGTAGTCAAAGAAGAAATTTCATTCTTTTCGAAGTCCTGGTCGCTTCAATTGACCAAGATTATTTAAGTCCTTGTCATATCCAATCAGAGTTAAGAAGCATTTGATCTCTGCATCACCAAAGAAGGTAGTATAGGACGAATGAGTGGGTAGATGAAGAGCGTCCCTAACTGTTTGATGAGTTATAACCTTGGTCTCACCATTGTGCTCAAAAATGATACTTGGGGTACCATTTTCACCACCATTATCATAGACACCTGTTCTCCATAGAGAAAGAACATTGTCTTCAGGAAAAAATAATAGGGTTTGTAAGAGCATACCATACATCACTTGCAACCAGCAAATCCTGAAAGATGTGATCATCAGGATGGACACCCGTCTTATCCAGAATTGCTGCATATTTATTTGGAACAAACTTGGCACCATTGTGAGTAAAAGGCTTAGTGGCAACTGGAGAAGTCATTGTGAACTATTTGAGAAAAAGCTTAAAAATTAATTAGGTTATCAGATTTTAGTCGAGAGAGAAGAAGTAGTAAGAAACTTAAGAGAGTTTGGTGAAAAGATAAATTGATAATTTAAAATCAAGTTGATTTTGTATAACCCTGTACTCTTTTACTTATAAAATGGTTCATTTTAGTGGGACATATGGCATGATTCTATTGCTCTGTAAATAATCATGGAACATAAAATTAAGAGCAATAAAGACGTGCATGGTTACACAAGGTAATATGCTGTACTTACCAAAATGTTTTTCCTGTGAACACACCACTAATCATATAACTTTAATCATTGGATACAAATACCCACTAAATTATAGTCACTAACTTGATTAATAGATACCGACTTAGATAAATTTTTGAATAAATTTAAAAAGCATTTTAAATAAATAGTCAATTAGAGTTTGACTATTATCAGTATTTAATCAACTACTATTAGAGTTTATCAGTTAATACACTTGTTTGACTGACTGATATCAGTACTTTTCATATCATCATAATTTATTCATGCAACTATTGTAGAGAGTAAACTATCAAATTTAACACTCTGTTTAAATATCATAAGATATATAGCATGAATACTTGGAATCAATGTTTAACACAGTTATCATATTTTAAGAAATACTGATATATAGAAAAAGATAACAAATTCTGATCACATATGCCTGTTATAGAACCCAATTTATTCAGCGGTATTTGAGAAATATCCCGAGATCATTCCTAACTCATTCACCAGCCTTGTAAATGTAGCTTCATAGAGTGGTTTAGTGAAGATATCTGTTAATTGCTGATCTGTAGGCACAGAGTGCAATTCTACTGTTACGAACGGCATTTTGTGTAATATTATTTGTGGACTTGGTATAATATTAGAGCCGAATGTAATTATACTTAATGGTTGTACATTTGTGTGAATGAAAATTTCTGCATTATAGATTTGCTTTATGTAGTATATGATTTTTCAAAGCAAAAGTTTATTTATTTCCTTTATTTTTGATTTAAAAGGAATATTCTAAACCTTGGAGAAATTTTCTTTTAAAAGTTATTTTGTTCACAAATTTCAAAAGTGATTTTATAAAATTTCTAAAAATCCAAGTTACTTTATGGTATAAATTTTATAATTTTTGAACTTGTATTTTATTTTATAAAAATAAATCTTTACAAATTTTATTTGTTATAAATAGCAAATTACATAGAAGCCCTTGCATGCAAATCACCCTTCTATTCTCTCAAAGGGCAAAGGAGACCTTTCCAACCCCACTAACTCATTTGTTAATTACCAAATTACCACACTAACCTTGCATGCAAAATGGCCTAACTTTACCTAGAGGATATTTTTGTACATTCTCATTTCCACTCATTCTTTTTGCCAATAAAACCAAAAACAAAGTGGGAGAAGTCATTTTCACTCACTCCATACTCCAACACACCTCATTTTTCTCTCCTCCCCCCCCCCCTCCCTTGTTGCTCTCGGCCGAAGCCCCCCATCCCCCACTCCCTTCCATTTTTCATTCCATTTATCATTTTCCCTAGCGTACATCTTCTACCTACATTCATTTTATATACTTCCCAAGAGTTTTGTGACTTGGGAGTTGAAGTTTCATGGTTGCATGTGTAGTTCTTGTGTGATCTCCAAAGAGAAACTCTTGATTCTTGTGAATTCAAGAGCTCTCTATGAGATACATTTTATATATGTGCTAACTAAGTGTTTTATGAAGAAACCATGCTTTAAAATCCTTTGCATGCTACTGAAATTTCATTATATAATCATATTTAGCCATGCATGCTAGTTTTAAGATGTTAAAATGATAATTAACTTTGTTGTGCATGCTACTCTTTTCGAAATCATGTTTATATGTTTAAAAATCTATAAATTCGAAATATTTGTACTTGAGATAGATTGTTCCATGATATACTTCTTATTAATAGATAAGAGAAGATATATTTCATGATTATTAAGGAAGAGTAATAGGTATAAGTCGAATTTGCAAGAATTTAAACTTTATGCCTTAGCTGAAATCTTGTTAAGTGTTTTCCATGAGTTGCATGTTATATTTTTAGTTGCATGTTGTTGTTCTTGGGCATGGATGATCTCCACTCCTGTTGAGACACTATTTTAGGATATTAATGAACTAGGTTTGCTTTGGTAAGGGTTGGATGCTTGGTTGTTAAGCGAGAGTGAAGGTGGAAGGAGAATAGTTAGTGGTTGCATTTTTCCAGATTTGATGCACTAGTTTATGGGGAAGTTTTGAGTGAGCATTTGTTGTGCACTTTGAATCCCAAGCCACCATAATCTAGCACTAGGAGTATATAAAAGGTTTTAGGTGTTTTTTGGATGTTTATAAGTCGTTTGGTTAGGTGCACGAGTGGAATCACAAAATCTGTCCAGCAGGGGACAATTTTGTTGCAACTTAGAAATAGGAAGTTTTGACCACGTCATGGGTAGGCCCTCATTAGGACCTGTTGAGCCTTAGTTAGATAGAGTGTCAGAGGAGTTTTTCGAGCCATAGTGCATAGGATTTGAGTTAGAATCATGTGTCACAAGTAGGTTCAAGTCAGGGCATTTTCTGCCCAGAAAAACAGGGGGACCATGGACTTTAAGCTTAGGCCCAAGGAGGCCCAAGCTAGGCCCTTGAGCCACATCGAGTTTGGGAGATGCCTTATTGTCAGAAGAGTCTAGTGTAGAAGTTTTGAAGGTAAACTTGTAGTGTAAGAGTGTCTAATGCACTCAAGAAACCATAGATGTCATTCTGAAATTTTCCTTAGTAAGCACTTTCACTTATCACATAGTTTTAGAGCACTTATGAGTGAGACCTAGGTTGACCATTATGGTTGCAAGATAGAATAAAGCCATTAGAGTGAAAGTCCCAAGTGAGGGTCAATAGGTTTTGGATAGTTTAGTAAAGGCACGTCGAGTTAGGAGACCAAAGTTGAAGACTTTGCCTAGTTTAGCGATCAAGTGACTTAGTTGGGGATCGAGATCATCCAAGCCTAGTGTTGCATTATGGTGTGTGTGATATTATTTGGTATTAAAATATGGTATGTGAGTATATGTGGCTATGTGTACTATTGTATTTATAAGGTGATTATAAATTTCGTGCATATAGCCCTAAGTGCCACTTAAGTTTAATTTCGGGTTAAAAATAGGTTGAGTTGGTGAGAATATATTATAATGAGGTTATTATTAATTGTGTAGGATCTCGAGACGAGGGTAAACTTGCCATAAAGGTCGAGTAAAGCTTCCAGTTGCTCCTACCTGCCAGACCAGTCCAGCTTTTCTCAAGGCAAGTGATTCAACCTGCTTTTTCGTTTACACTGCGAATGTATGATAACTAGCTTTTATATATATATGATGCGAGTATCCTGAGTTATCTTGTTATACGTGAACCAAGTGATTCTCAAATCTATCTTAGTAATATATAGAAATTCCATGAACCCTCAAGTACTTATTGCAAGTAGATCAAAAGTCGTGTCATGCTAGTATATCAGAGTCATTGGAATGCCTTGATAAAATAAAGATTCGTTATAATACTTGATTGACCCTTTTGTTTAACATGCTATTGATCCCTGAGAAGTCTTGAAAATCTCACCCGAATGCTTCAACCCCAATATAAACTTTTCCTTGATACCTAAAAGCTAGATATTCTTTAAAGTTTTTTATGATTGATTGATAACCCTATTCTTACCCTAAAGTTTGACATCCTGATATACCTTAAGCTAATGAACACTTTCTTTATACCTTAACACCTCTAGTATACTTGTAACCAGTGATGCTTATCTTCTTGATGTTCTAATACATATACCTCGTCTAAAACCATTGCTTAAAGCCTAGTTTGGCATTACTCTTTCATATTATCCAATAGCCTTGCTAATTTCCTTGTCAAAGTTCTTGTAAATGGAAACCTTTCAATCAACCTAATATAGTAAAGTCTAGTGGATCATGGCCCTGAGACTTGGTGACATAATTCTAGTGTTTCAAAGTTGATCTATAATCCCTTGATAAAAATGTTTACTATTTAAGAGATTTTATTATAAATCGGCATCAGTTTGTGAAATGATTAAAATGTGGATTTTCATTCCCAAAGGGGGATAAATGTTTTCTTGAATAGTAGATCTGGACTGAGACGCGAGTCCCTTCCACACTTATATTGTAGGCTTAAAAGTTGCCTAGGGATCCCATTAATGTTTTAGAACCCAGCGAGGTTCGGGATTACTTCGCGGTTGATCACCGGCTGTAATCCGTAGCGTCATAAAATGATTTTGATTAAGATATGATTTTAAAAATGTTTTGATTCAAGCAAATGATGCCATCACCCAAAATTTCATCTCTGGTTATTATTACTTATATCATCGCATTGTCATTCTTTAATATCTCGATTCATGCTTTGTACCGTGTTGTTTAGCACTTGCTGAGCATTTGGCTCACTCATTGCTTTAACCCTGATATTACAGCTAGCAGCTATGGTTAGATTCAAGCAGACAGTACGTAAGACTTGTGATGCCGATGCGTATGTTCGAGCTCAGGTAGAATAAGAGATAGTTTTGTGTGAGGACTCGATATTAAAATCAGTTGTAATAGATGGTAGTGTTGGGCTGTTCCAAACCCTAAACTGTAAGATCTTGGATTCGGTTATATTTACTTTCTTTTAAATATTGTAATAGTTATATATTGTGTTTGTTAAGTTGGGGGTGTGACAGGTTTTGGTATCAGAGCTACGGTTTAGAGCTCTGGACAGCCCAAATAGGTTATAGGATATATGTATAGGTTATAGATAATATGCGAGAGAGTAGGTTAAGTAAATTTATTATTAATACTCCTCTTATTGGTTTGTCAGCAAAGGGCACACTCCTCATCATCCTCTGGGTCGGATGACACTATTGCTTTCTCCATGTATGTTGAGTTGAGGTGCGAGTTTAACATGTTTCAGGGCAAGTACGACCGACTGATAGACCGATTGAAGAACGTGTATCCGGACAGCCGAAACTATGAAGGGAAGCCTAAGGAGCAGATGACTGCGAGACTTGAGACTTTGGTTTAGTGCTTCAACAGTAAGCTTGAGGAAATGCCATCACACCGAGACCGTACCAGTCAGTATATCATCCAGATGGTGGCGGATGAGCTCCAGAGCATTGTGAAGATGCTTCGAGAGGATAAACTACCAAGCCCCGTTCTGATGGAGTGGAGCCTTAGTTCTTTCCATTATCTACCTTCCATGTTGTAGTATTATCAGACTTCGTAGAATTCCCAGTTGTTTCCTTTAAATAAGCATGTTATTCCTAGAATCAGACCTTATCCTGATCTTGATGTATTGAGACCTTTAGATTTCCAATATTATGCACTATCATTCCATTTTCTATCAACTATTATCTTACGTCTTTATATGCATCACCATATTTGTTAATTTGAAATTTGACCTCAAATATAAATAAGAATGCCATGCGATACCCCGAATTATTTCATTATTCATACCTGTTTTGACATAACTCTTATTTCAGGATCATGCCACCCAAAAAGAAGAACCCAACAACCACATCCACCACAAATCCAAATATTCTTCGATTACTGGAAACTTTACAACAGCAAACCAACGCTATAGCTCAACAACAAATAACTCTTCAACAACGATTTGAAAACCAAGATAACCGTGAACCACACCAACCACCTGATCCACCGGTACCACCTCGACAAGTTGTCACTTTCAAAGCTTTTCAGAATATGAATCCACCTGCATTTCATGATACCACTGATCCAATAATAGCTAACACATGGATTAAGGAAATGGAAAGGGCTTTTGAGTTGGTACAGTTAGGGGATGATCAGAAGACACCATATGTTACTTACTTCTTGAAGGGCGAAGTCATCTATTGGTGGGAATCAGTAAAAGCTATGGAAGTAAATCAACTAGTTTCTTGGGAAAGATTTAAAAAGTTATTTCTGGAAAAGTATTACCCTAAGTACATGCAAAATCAGATGGTGCTTAAATTTCTTGAATTGAAGCAAGGGAACATGACTGTACTGGGGTATGAGAAGAAGTTAACAGAGTTGTCAAGGTTTGTGACAAAGTATACCAGCAGTGAGGGGGAAAAAGCAAAGAGATTTCAATAAGGATTAGAGCCTTGGATCAGAGATAGAGTGACTATATTTGAGCTTGATACTTATGCGGGAGTAGTACATAAAGCTGCTCTGATTGAGAATAATGGGATGCAGTCAAAAAAGGAAAGGGATAACAAGAAGAGAAAGGTTCCATTTTATGGAGAAAAGTCTGAAGCCGAAAATTCACAAGATCGGAATGTAAAGAGGTTTGAATTCCATAAAGGCGGAAATTTTTAAAAGAAGGGGAATTTGGGCAAAAGACAAGAATCGAAAGGGAACAACCAGATAAGTCAAGGGCAAGTTGGAGAAAATAGATTCCAGAGACCGGAATGCAAGCATTGTGGAAGAAGGCACCCCGGAGTGTGTAATAAGCTGAGCATGAAATGCTATAGGTGCAACCAGAAAGGACATTTGGCAAACGAGTGTAAGATGCTGAAACCGAGAGTTACATGTTACAAGTGTGGAAAGACTGGGCACATAGCTAGGGAGTGCAAGACAACCGGACCAGTTAAAGCTCTAATGAATGTGGCAAGTACCAGTGCAAGCGTGTCAGCCGAGGTATTGACATTACCTCCACCACCTACAACAACCCCGCAAGCAACAGCAAAGACATTCGATTTGAAAATGAAGGATGTTGTTCAGAACTCTGAGGTGATAGCAGGAACACTTTTACTAAATAATGTCAAAGCTAAAGTATTGATTGATTCGGGAGCAACGATATCTTTCATATCAGAAACTTTTGTTGATAAACTTTAATGTGATAAAATGGTTATGAACGAGGTAGTAAATGTGGTAATTGCGAACCAAGAAAAGATTCATGTGAATCAATTCTGTCCGAAGTGTGAGATTGATATTTCGGGGCATAAGTTTTCAGCTGACTTGATACTCTTCAAGTTAGGAGAGTTCGATATGATTTTAGGTATGGATTGGTTAGGGAAGAATAACACCCAGATTAATTGTAAGACCAAGAAAGTATATTTAAAGATGAAGAGTGGAGAGAAGGTAGTATTTAAGGGACAGAGGCAAGAGTAATTATTTCTTACAATCGTTCAGGCTAAGAAGGTACTTAGAAAAGGTTGTGAGTCATTCCTAGCTTATGTAGTGGATTCAAAAAAGGGCAACCCCAGCATAGAAGATATTCCCGTAGTTAACGAATTCCCAGATGTGTTTCCAGACGAACTACCAGGCTTACCACCAGATCGAGAAATCGAATTCGAGATCAATCTTGCTCCGGGCACAGAACCAGTTTCAAAGGCCCCATATAGGATGGCACCAGCAGAAATGAAAAAGTTGGCGAGCCAGCTACAAGAATTGTTGGACAAATGAGTGATACAGCCAAGTACGTCGCCATGAGGAGCACTTATTCTGTTTGTAAAGAAGAAAGATGGAAGTATGCGGCTATGTATAGATTATCGGGAGTTGAATAAGGTGACGATTAAGAACCGCTACCCGCTACCAAGAATAGATGACCTATTTGACCAGCTGAAAGGAGCAAAATGCTTTTCAAAGATTTACTTGAGATCAGGATACCATCAATTAAAGATCAAAGAAGAAGATATTCCCAAGACAGCATTCAGGACCAGATACGGACATTATAAATTCTTAGTAATGCCTTTTAGATTGACTAATGCCCCGGCAGCATTTATGGATCTGATGAATCGGGTATTTAAAAAGTATTTGGACAAGTTTGTAGTGGTATTTATTGATGACATCCTTATTTATTAAAAGTCGGAAGAAGAACATTAGCAGCATCTATGGATAGCATTGGAGATACTCCGACAAGAGAAATTATATGCCAAGTTTTCTAAATGTGAGTTTTGGTTAAAGGAAGTTCAATTCTTGGGACACGTCACTGGAGATGAAGGAGTTAAGGTAGATCCGGCAAAGATTGAGGCGATTATGAGTTGGGAGAGGCCAAAGACACCTACAGAAGTGCGAAGTTTTCAAGGATTGGCAGGGTATTATAGAAGGTTTGTCAGGGATTTTTCGAAAATCGCCACGCCATTGACTAAGTTAACCAGGAAGAATCAGAAGTTCGAATGGAATGCAGAATGTGAGGATAGCTTTCAAGAGTTGAAACTGAGATTGGTAACAGCTCCGGTGTTAGTACTACCAGACGACCAAGGAATCTTTGTGATTTTCAGCGATGTTTCACATAAAGGATTGGGCTGTGTGCTAATGCAACACAGTAAGGTGATCGCATATGCGTCAAGACAGTTAAAACCGCATGAATTGAAGTACCCGACGCATGACTTGGAACTAGCCGCCATAGTGTTCGCACTTAAGATTTGGAGACATTACCTCTACGGAGAAAAGTGTGAAATCTACACGGATCACAAGAGTTTAAAGTATATTTTTACTCAGAAGGAGCTCAATATGAGGCAAAGGAGATGGTTGGAATTGATCAAGGACTATGATTGCTCGATAAATTATCATCCTGGAAAGGCGAACGTTGTAGCCGATGCTTTGAGTAGGAAGGAAAGACTGAATATGATAGCAACACGAAAGGAATTATCTGAAGAGATTAAGAAATTTTAATTGGAACTTTGTGATAGTGGAATAGTTGAAGAAGTTTGTCGTGCAATGACTTTTCAGCCAACACTAGTGGAAAAGATAAAGAAATGTCATGAAGAAGTAATGGAGAAAGAGAAGAATCAGCTAACTGGAGAAGAGATTGGCACTCAAAGGGATGAGCAAGGTATACTAAGGTTTTCCTCAAGAATTTGGATTCCTCATATACCTGAATTGAAGAATGAGATTCTGCAAGAAGCCCACAATTCAAGATTTTCAATCCACCCGGGAATCACCAAGATGTATTGGGACTTAAAGCAGAACTTTTGGTGGCCAAATATGAAGCGGGAGGTGGCAGAATGGGTTGCAAAGTGTTATACTTGTCAGAAAGTGAAGGCAGAACATCAACGACCAAGCGGATTAATTCAGCCCCTAAAGATTCCAGAATGGAAATGGGAAAATATTGCTATGGACTTTACAGTGGGACTACCGCGAACGAAATCCGGACATGACGTTATATGGGTGATAGTTGATCGCCTTACGAAGTCGGCGCATTTCCTTCCAATTAATGAGAAGTCGTCATTGGACAAATTGGTTCATCTGTACGTGCGTGAAATCGTACTAAGGCATGGAGTACCCGTATCGATAGTTTCAGACAGAGATCCCCGATTTAACTCAAGATTCTGGAAGCAATTTCAAGAAAGTCTTGGCACGAAGTTGAACATGAGTACGGCGTACCACCCGCAGACTGATGGTCAGAGCGAAAGGACAATTGAAACAATCGAGGACATGTTGCGCGGTTGTGCAATCAATTTTGCAGGAAGTTGGGATGATCACTTGCCATTAGTAGAATTCTCTTATAACAACAGCTATCACTCCAGTATTGGCATACCACCATACGAAGCTTTGTACGGACGAAAATGTAGATCACCGACAAGTTGGGATGAAGTAGGAGAAGGAAGGATTCTCGACTCGGAATTGGTACAACAGTTGCATGAGACAGTCAAGTTAATTCTGAAAAGGTTGCTTGTTGCTTAAGATAGATAGAGGAAGTATGCGGATCCAGCGCGTAAGGATGTTAGATTCCATGTAGGCGAAGCCGTTTTGTTGAAGGTGTCACCAAGAAAAGGGTTGTCTAGATTTGGCAAGAAAGGGAAGTTAGCACCTAGATATATAGGTCCTTTTGAAATTTTGAGTCAAGTGGGGAAGGTGGCCTACAAGTTAGCCTTACCACCTCAGTATCAGCATGTGCATAATGTGTTCCATGTGTCATTGCTTAAGAAGTACAATCCTGACGCCAGCCATGTGATAGAATATGAACCTGTAGAAATTCAGGCAGACCTGTCATTTATGGAGCAACCTGTCAAATTACTCGACTGGCAAGTGAAGAGTCTTAGGAATAAGTCGGTAAGGTTAGTGAAAGTACTTTGGAGGAAACCCAAGGTCGAAGAATCAACTTGGGAGTTAGAGTCTGATATGCGTTCCCGGTATCCTCATTTGTTCTCTTAGATTCTGGGGACAGAATCCCTTAAGGGGGAGAGGATGTTACGACCGGCATTTTATGTAATATTATTTGTGGACTTGGTATAATATTAGAGCCGAATGTAATTATACTTAATGGTTGTACGTTTGTGTGAATGAAAATTTCTGCATTATAAATTTGCTTTATGTAGTATATGATTTTTCAAAGCAAAAGTTTATTTATTTCCTTTATTTTTGATTTATAAGGAATATTCTAAACCTTGGAAAAATTTTCTTTTAAAAGTTATTTTGTTCACAAATTTCAAAAGTGATTTTATAAAATTTCTAAAAATCCAAGTTATTTTATGGTATAAATTTTATAATTTTTGAACTTGTATTTTATTTTATAAAAATAAATCTTTACAAATTTTATTTGTCATAAATATAAAATTACATAGAAGCCCTTGCATGCAAAGAACCCTTCTATTCTCTCAAAGGGCAAAGGAGACCTTTCCAACCCCACTAACTCATTTGTTAATTCCCAAATTACCACACTAACCTTGCATGCAAAATGGCCTAACTTTACCTAGAGGACATTTTTGTACATTCTCATTTTCACTCATTCTTTTTGCCAATAAAACCAAAAACAAAGTGGGAGAAGTCATTTTCACTCACTCCACACTCCAACACACCTCATTTTTCTCTCCTCCCCTCCATCCCTTGTTGCTCTCAGCCGAAGCCCCCCATCCCCCACTCCCTTCCATTTTTCATTCCATTTCTCATCTTCCCTAGTGTAAATCTTCTACCTACATTCATTTTATATACTTCCCAAGAGTTTTGTGACTTGGGAGTTGAAGTTTCATGGTTGCATGTGTAGTTCTTGTCTGATCTCCAAAGAGAAACTCTTGATTCTTGTGAATTCAAGAGCTCTCTATGAGATATATTTTATATATGTGTTAACTAAGTATTTTATGAAGAAACTATGCTTTAAAATCCTTTGCATGCTACTGAAATTTCATTATATAATAATATTTAGCCATGCATGCTAGTTTTAAGATGTTAAAATGATAATCAACTATGTTGTGCATGCTACTATTTTCGAAATCATGTTTATATGTTTAAAAATATATAAATTCGAAATATTTGTACTTGAGATAGATTTTTCCATGATATACTTCTTATTAATAGATAAGAGAATATATATTTCATGATTATTAAGGAAGAGTAATAGGTATAAGTTGAATTTGCAAGAATTTAAACTTTATGCCTTAGCCGAAATCTTGTTAAGTGTTTTCCATGAGTTGCATGTTATATTTTTAGTTTCATGTTGTTGTTCTTGGGCATGGATGATCTCCACTCCTGTTGAGACACTATTTTAGGATATTAGTGCACTAGGTTTGCTTTGGTAAGGGTTGGATTCTTGGTTGTTAAGCGAGAGTCAGGGTGGAAGGAGAATAGTTAGTGGTTGCATTTTTCCAGATTTGATGCACTAGTTTATGGGGAAGTTTTGAGTGAGCATTTGTTGTGCACTTTGAAGCCCAAGCCACCAGAATCTAGCACTAGGAGTATATAAAAGGGTTTAGGTGTTTGTTGGAGGTTTATATGTCATTTGGTTAGGTGCACGAGTGGAATCACAAAATCTTTCCAGCAGGGGATTGTTTTGTTGCAACTTAGAAATAGGAAGTTTTGACCATGTCATGGGTAGGCCCTCATTAGGCCATGTTGAGCCTTAGTTAGATAGAGTGTTAGAGGAGTTTTTCCAGCCATAGTGCATAGGATTTGAGTTAGAATCATGTGTCACAAGTAGGTTCAAGTCAGGGCATTTTCTGCCCAGAAAAACAGGGGAACCATGGACTTTAAGCTTAGGCCCAAGGAGGCCCAAGCTAGGCCCTTGAGTCACATCGAGTTTGGGAGATGCCTTATCGTCAGAAGAGTCTAGTGTAAAAGTTTTGAAGGTAAACTTGTAGTGTAAGAGTGTCTAATGCACTCAAGAAACCATAGATGTCATTCTGAAATTTCCCTTAGTAAGCACTTTCACTTATCACATAGTTTTAGAGCACTTATGAGTGAGACCTAGGTTGACCATTATGGTTGCAAGATAGAATAAAGCCATTAGAGTGAAAGGCCCAAGTAAGGGTCAATAGGTTTTGGATAGTTTAGTAAAGGCACATTGAGTTAGGAGACCAAAGTTGAAGACTTTTCCTAGTTTAGCGATCAAGTGACTTAGTTGGGGATCGAGATCATCCAAGCCTAGTGTTGCATTATGGTGTGTGTGATATTATTTGGTATTAAAATATGGTATGTGAGTATATGTGGCTATGTGTACTATTGTATTTATAAGGTGATTATAAATTTCGTGCATATAGGCCTAAGTGCCACTTAAGTTTAATTTCGGGTTAAAAATAGGTTGAATTGGTGAGAATATATTATAATGAGGTTATTATTAATTGTGTAGGATCTCGAGACGAGGGTAAACTTGCCATAAAGGTCGAGTAAAGCTTCCAGTTGCTCCTACCTGCCAGACCAGTCCAGCCTTTCTCAAGGCAAGTGATTCAACCTGCTTTTTCGTTTACACTGCGAATGTATGATAACTAGATTTTAAATATTTATGATGTGAGTATCCTGAGTTATCTTGTTATACGTGAACCAAGTGATTCTCAAATCTATCTTAGTAATATATAGAAATGCCATGAACCCTCAAGTACTTATTGCAAGTAGATCAAAAGTCGTATCATGCTAGTATATCAGAGTCATTGGAATGCCTTGATAAAATAAAGATTCGTTATAATACTTGATTGACCCTTTTGTTTAACATGCTATTGATCCCTGAGAAGTCTTGAACATCTCACCCGGATGCTTGAACCCCATTAGAAACTTTTCCTTGATACCTAAAAGCCAGATATTCTTTAAAGTTGTTTATGATTGATTGATAACCTTATTCTTACCCTAAAGTTTGACATCCTAATATACCTTAAGCTAATGAACACTTTCTTTATACCTTAACACCTCTAGTATACTTGTAACCAATGATGCTTATCTTCTTGATGTTCTAATACCTATACCTCATCTAAAACCATTGCTTAAAGCCTAGTTTGGCATTACTCTTTCATATTATCCAATAGCCTTTCTAATTTCCTTTTCAAAGTTCTTATAAATGGAAACCTTTAAATCAACCTAATATAGTAAAGTCTAGTGGATCATGGCCCTGAGACTTGGTGACATATTTCAAGTATTTCAAAGTTGATCTATAATCCCTTGATAAAAATGTTTACTATTTAAGAGATTTTATTATAAATCGGCATCAGTTTATGAAATGATTAAAATCTGGATTTTCAGTCCCAAAGGGGGATAAATGTTTTCTTGAATAGTGGATCTGGACTGAGACGCGAGTCCCTTCCACACTTATATTGTAGGCTTAAAAGTTGCCTAGGGATCCCATTAATGTTTTAGAACCCAGTGAGGTTCGGGATTACTTCGCGGCTGATCACCGGCTGTAATCTGTAGCGTCATAAAATGATTTTGATTAAGATATGATTTTGAAATTTTTTTGATTCAAGCAAATGATGCCATCACCCAAAATTTTATCTCTGGTTATTATTAGTTATATCTTCGTATTGTCATTCTTTAATATCTCGATTTATGCTTTGTACCGTGTTGTTTAGCACTTGTTGAGCATTTGGCTCACTCCTTGCTTTAACTCTGATATTATAGCTAGCAGCTATGGTTAGATTCAAGCAGACATCACGTAAGACTTGTGATGCCGATGCATATGTTCGAGCTCAGGTAGAATAAGAGATAGTTTTGTGTGAGGACTCGATATTGAAATCAGTTGTAATAGATGGTAGTGTTGGGCTGTTCTAAACCCTAAACTGTAAGATCTTGGATTCGGTTATATTTACTTTCTTTTAAATATTGTAATAGTTATATATTGTGTTTGTTAAGTTGGGGGTGTGACATCTACTGTACTTTCCATTATATGTTCCATTATGAAATGATTCCTTATACTGATGTACTTTGTCATTGAGTGTTGTACTGGATTTTCTGTCATTATAATAGAACTTTGATTAACAATAATATATAGGAATTTTAGAATACTCTAACCCATAATCCAGTAAATGATTCTTCAACCAGAGAATTTGTGCACAATAGCTTCCTGATGTAATGTATTCAGCTTCTGTAGTTGAAATGGAAATTGAGTTTTGTTTCTTGCTAAACTAAAAAACTAATCTACCACCAAGAAATTAGCAGCTTCTTGAAGTACTTTTCCTGTCTATTTTCCATCCTAAAAAATCAGCATCTGAATATCCAATTAGCTTAAAGTCTAAATCTTTAGGATACCATAATCCAAGATTCATGGTGCCATTGAGATATTTAAAATATCTCTTCAAAGCTAACAGATATAGTTCCCTTGGATCAGCTTGGAACCTTGCAAATAGACAGGTTTGATACATAATATTAGGCCTACTAGGAGTCAAATATAGAAGTGAGCCACTTATACCTCTATAGTTAGTTATATCTACTGATGAAAGAGTATTTAAATCTAACTTGGGTGTAGTGGCCATGGGAGCTGTGGCAGTTGAACTGTCTTGCATTCTAAACCTTTTAAGTAAAATACTGGTATATTTAGTTTGATTGGTGAAGATCCCTTCTTCAGTCTTCTTGACTTGTTATCCTAAAAAATAACTTAATTCTCCCATTATACTTATTTGATATCTAGACTGCATCAACTTGACAAATCTCTCACAGAATTTATCATTAGTAGAGTCAAAAATGATATCATCAACATATATCTGAACTAGCAACAAGTCCTTACCATGATATTTATAATATAAAGTCTTATCAATGGTACCTCTCTTGAAACCACTTTCCAATAAGAATTGTGCAAGTGTTTCAATCCAGGCTCTTGAAGCTTGCTTTAGTCTATAGAGTGCTTTATCCAACTTATATACATGATTTGGATATTTTGGATCAATGAACCCGGTAGGCTGTTCAACATAAACTTTCTCATCAAGTTCACCATTAAGAAATGCATTTTTCACATCCATTTACAACATCTTGAATTTCATATGAGCAGCATAGGCTAGAAAAATTCTGAGGGCCTCAAGTCTTGCAACCGGAGCAAAAGTCTCATCATAGTCAATGTCTTCTTGTTGAGAATAACCCTTTGCAACCAACCTTGCTTTATTTCTTATAACAATGCCCTCATTTTCAGTCTTGTTTCTGAACACCCACTTAGTACCAACTACTGATTTACCTTTTGGTCTTAGTACTAAAGTCCAAACTTTGTTCCTTTCAAATTCATTGAGCTCCTCTTGTATTGTTGTGATCCAATCAGCATCTTGAAGAGCTTCATCCACTTTCTTAGGTTCAGTTTGAGATAGAAAAGAATGGTAGAGATAATCATTCTGAGTGGCATTTTTTGTTTTCATACCACTGTCAGGATTTCCAATAATTAAGTTAACAATATGTGACTTAGTCCATTTTCTTGTAGAAGGAAGTTGACCCCTTAAAGTAGATCCTCCCCCTTGATCCATGAAGTCTCTATTTTCACTTTAATGTGTATCATCATTATTTACTGATGCCCTCCCTAAATCAGTGCTTCCAGAATTATCAGTATTTTCATCATCAGTATTTGAGGAATCAGAATCTGATAAAGTATTTATGATGTTTCTAGATTTGAATCACTTGAACTTGACTCTTAACGTGAATCATGTTGCTCCCCCTCAACATGTGCTTCAGTATTTGTATTATTGCCATTGACAAATGGCTCATCAGAGTTTAAAGTGATATCAAGATTTGCATTATATGAGATTATCGATTCATCAGGATTTATTTGTTCAGCATATGGTACTTCATTCTTAAATCTTAATTCTTCATGATCATCCTTCTCTTCTAGACCTGTAATCTTCTTGTCATCAAAAGATACATGAATAGATTCCATTATCACTCTTGTTCTTAGATTATAAACTCCGAAGGCTTTTGTTGACAGTGGATATCCAACAAAAATACCTTCAACAATTTTTAGATCAAATTTTATAAGTTGTTCAGGATGCGTTTCGAGAACAAAACATTTACATCCAAAAATATGAAAGTACTTCAAATTTGGCCTTTTCTCTTTCACCATCTCAAATGGTGTTTTCTCATGCTTGTTTATTAAGGTTGCATTTTGTGTGAAGCAAGCAGTTTGCACAGCCTCAGCCCAAAAATAAATTTATAATTTTGCTTCTTCAAACATGGTTCTTGCAGCTTCTATAAGAATCTTGTTCTTTCTTTCAACAGCTCCATTTTATTGTGGAGTTCCAGGGGCAGGAAATTCTTGTTTGATCCCTTTATTACAAAATTCTTCCATAGTGATGTTCTTGAATTCAGTTTCATTGTCACTTCTAATTATCTTCACTTTGTGTGTTGATCATTTTTCCAGTTCCTTACATAATGAATAAGAATGGATGGAGATTCATCATTTATATACAGAAAATATACCCATGTGTTAGTCCCAAAGTATCGTAAAAGGGGGGGTTGAATATGATACCTACAATCTTTTTCGATTCGTTTTAAGTTCTTCGTTACAAGTATGGAATCAAAAAAATACAAAACAATTCGAGGAATATATTATTTTATTAATATAAACCTTGAGATTGCTACAATCTAATCAAAGTATTGATTAGCTACAATAAATTCAACAGCATAACATTCTGTTTACAAGGATAATAAATTCAAGCTTTAATGGAGCTCTCGTAAACTGTCTGTGTTTGCTGAAGAAGATAACTAACTGAATTGAATTACATTTACTTCAGTTTTGTAGTCTTTCAAAATTAAATGAACAGCTGGCCAATTCATGTCCACACAAATCATTTAACTTTGCTGCATTTAACTCAGTGAATAACATCTCTGTGGCGACATCTCTATGGCGACAAGCCTTCTCTGTGTATCCTCTATGGCGACATCTCTATGGCGACAAGGCTTCTCTGAGTATCCTTTATGGCGACAGCTCTGTGGCGACAGAGTTGTCTTGTTCTCTGTGGTGACAATCTCTGTGGCGACATGCTTCTGTGGCGACAATTACTCTCCTATGGCGACAGCCTCTATGGCGACAGTTGCATTGAGTAATTGTTCCAACACCTCTGTGGTTACATCTCCTGTGGAGACAGGATTGCCTTGATACCATTTCTCTGTGGTTACATCTCCTGTGGTGACAGGTAGAGAGCTGTCTTTTACTTAGACTATTTTTGGCTCTTTGTCAAACCATTCTTCAATGTATCAATAACTTTTTTCTATTAATTGAATCAAAATACTTTCTTGAATGCTGATGTTTGGTGCACTGGTCTGGTTCACAAACAACTAGCCTTGAGAGGATCCTGACTCAATTTGTCTTATGATTCTGAGTTGATACATACTGATGTTTATCCACTGCTTCTTTCACTGAACCCTTGATTTGTAACACTTGAAGTCAATACATGCAGCTGATACTTAAAGCCTCTTGATGTCTTATTCTTCATGGCTGCTTGAACATAGTAATGAACTTCTTCCCATGATCTGTAGGAGAGTTTAATGAATCAATCACATCATTTGGTTTTTTGTGTTTATCCTGTCTTCATCTGAAGGGTTCCTGTGCTTCACAGTTTAATAAAGTTTAACTATTTTTATTTTCATGTTGAGTTATAAATCCTCGATTACATGTTACTTTACATTATGCTTTACAATCTCCCCCTATTTGATTGTTAGAGTTCGACAAGCAAATCCTTAAGGATAACTCAACTGATAATAAGAAAAAGTACGAACTATAAAAACAGATAAAGATATTAAATACATTCTGGATTACTTATTCATTTCCATATTTCTTACAATACAAATTACAAAGAAGTGTTCCTCTAGCCTGAACATATACTCTATATCTTCTTTGTCTTTGACTTCTTCTTCCTGCTTCCTTCTTCTTCTTGAGGCTGAACGGATTTTCTCTTAGAGACTTTCTTCTGAGGACCTGAAGGTTTTGGAGGACACTCTTTCAGCTCATTCAATCTAGCTTGTACACAATCACGAGCTTCTATTTCAAGTGCATTGACTGGAGGTGGATTGTTTAGCTCATGAAACATTATCTCAAGATACTTGACTTTAGAGCATTTAGGAACCAGATCAAACAGTAGAGATGATTTTCTGGACATTACGAAGACTGTTATCCTTTTTGGATGTCCTCTTACTCTGCTAGTGTCATTGATTGATTCTTCCTCTGTTACTTCATCAAGAATCTTTATGATAGGGATCAAAGCAACCTTGTCATCTTTACAGGTGGATAGTTTGACATCCGTCAAGGCTTGCTGAATTGAGCTTGATTCACTTGTCCTGAAGTCTTTGATTCTGATTCTGCATTTGTTAATTCTAAAGACTAACTCTCCTTCACTGTCAATGCTGATTATGGGTTCAGTGTCTTTGAGAAGACCAAATTCTTCTTCTCCATTAATGAACACCATCTCATGATATTCTCTTCTGATTGCCCTCATATCCTTCTCTGTGTCTCTGATCATCTTGTCATTGAGCCTATAAGCGTACAGAACTTCAGCGGCTTTGACATCTGCTTCAGATCTCTTAACACCTGGAGCTGTCAGTTTAGCTCTTTTGCTCCTTAGTTGACTTTCCAGAAAGGTAAGCTGTAGATACCGAATGGTTCTTATGTGTTATCAGACATGGTGATACTCTGCAATCTACCACCCGCAAAAAGTTTGATCACAAATGGATATATAAATGCTTGAGGAGATACATCCATCATCATTCTCTAAAGTCTGTCTCTGAAGTATTCATTTTCATTCAATTTCAACCATGGGATCTTTGAGGCTAAGACAAACAGTTCAACAATATTCAACTTCTTCAGTACACTTGTAGACACTTTCATCTGTAGACCATCTTTGTGATTGATAGTGATCTTCCATCCATTCTTCATAATATTCACAGTAGTTCCAATAATTACTTTGATGAACTGATCATAGAACTCATGGATGTTTATATATGTCTCTCTGTAGTGCTCCACAGTTCTCAACAGGTTAGAATTTCCAGGGTCTGATTAGTGATATATTTCTGGTTTATCCATTTTTTTCTTTGTTTCTTCCCAATTACTTCCTTTCCTGTTAGATTGAAGATATGTTTCTCACTCCTCTCTGTTCCTTTTCCTTTGAATAGCTCTTTGAATTCTTGTTATGGATCTTTCTATTTCTTCTTGAATTTCCAAATAAGAGCGATTTATTTTCTTTATGATTCCATAGGATAGACAGTCATCCGAGAAAGCATCTTTATCTTCAAATTATTCATCCTCTGTGATGATCATTCTTTCTTCCGTAGCCACTTTTTCAAATCTTGGCTCACACCCTATCGGAACATCACTTTCATCTATTTCACCTTCTTCTAATTCTTCTTCAGAAAATAAGGGTGTCGGAGCATATATCTGAGATAGCAGATTTCTCTGAGCTGTAATGATTCTGCTTAGATGCCCTGATTGCTCCCCCTGAGATGTTGCGCTTTCTTTAAAGAATCTTTCCTTTAGGGAGCACCCTTTCATCAATTCTCTCCTTTAACTCTTCCTTCATCTCTTCTTCAAATACATCATACATACCAGTGGTGTGAAAGGCATCTTGAAGTAGATTAACAGCAGTGTCCACTTTTTCTTGTTCTACTACCCTTTTCTCCCCCTCAGTTGGGTTATCCTATAGAGCTGGTGTTGATTGAGCATGTAAGGTCGAGACAGGGATCTCAAGAGAAGCAGGCGGTTGCTTACTGACTGAGGTCTTTGGCCCAGTATTGGCAAGAGCTGCTTCAGATGAGACCGGGATAGGCGCCTGCTTGCTAACTGAGATCTTTGGCTCAGTATTGGCAGGTGCTTTTCCTTTCCCTGTATGAGATAGAGACCGATCAACGAATTCCCGCAAACTGGCGAATGCTGCTTGTTGATGTTCAAGTTGATTGGAAAGACTGGCGATTTGATGATCTCGGAGAGATAGTTCTGTCTGAAGGTGTTGATCTTTAAGAGCCAACTGTTCCTTAAGATAGCTGTCTTTGAATGCTAGCTGCTCTTTGAGATAATCTTTAGTGACGTAATTGGATAGATCTATAGGTGTAGTTTGGATGGTAGGTGTCTCACGGGCTTCTCGCAGTGTATCACTAAACACTCTATCACTCGGTTTTGGGTCATGTGTGTCACTCATTCTCACAAGTTCACTCCTCTCAAAGCCCCGAGTTCCAGGTGTACCTAGAGAAGACACTGTAGCCATCCTTAAGGAGGTCAACAGTGGTGCAATGGGAGTTCGCAATTCCCCATCCTTGTCCGAGACAAGTTGCCTATCATCAGGAGATGATTCGTCCAGAGTTTGAATCTCCGGAGGGAGCACTGGGGCTTTCATATCTGGCATCTGATCCCCAGCTTTCCTTTGTATCTGTGAAGATACATTCCCCTTAGGCTCACCAGGTAAATCTGGTTCATCGTCAATGGGTTGACGATCCACACCTACGTCGGATCCACTATCCGCAGATGCATCCAGGTTTATTAGTCCTGGGGAGTTAAGTGTTGTGCTAGATTATGCAGCGATTACAACACTCTCTCCTAACACCTGTGCAGGTAGTTGATCCATTGAAGGGCCTTGAACATGATATTCTAACCATAAAATCGTTAAATTCCCTGTTACCGTCAATACGTCCTCACCAAATAGAACTCTTCTAATTGACTCATTTAAAGCTTCAAGAGCTTGGATATTGGATAAGGTGTTTGACTCGTTACAGGATGCCGTGGCTGACGGGCGAATTTCAATAGATCTACCTTGTTGAGAAGATAGATCTAGTAACTGTGTATGTGCCTTTTTAGCCAGAGAATCCTTTTGGGAAGATACCTGGAGGTTTGCAGATGTCTCAGGATGTTCACTACTTTGCTTCAGAGGAGACAGAGCTGCGGGTTCACTCACAGTACCTTCCTTATTTGCAGCATCTAGTGCAGTTTCTCCCTCTATTTGCATAGGGTCCTTATACTCCAGGGCTTGAGCTAGGAGAGATGATGATGTTTGGTTTGGCTCTAGAGGGTGGCTATGAATTTATGGCATACCAAATTCACTCCCTAGCCTATCTACTTGTTCAACAAGTATTTGTATGTGCTGAGGATCAAGGTGTAATTGATCTATGTTAATAAAATCAGAACATGCTTCAAAAGTATGAGTCATTGAAGAAGAACCCATACCTGAGAAGACTGGTCTATAGACAGAGGTATTAGAATGAGTAGATTCAGCAGCTTGATGTGGTGGACTAGCAGCTTCAGGTTGAGGTTGGGAGGATTCTTCAGATACAGCTTCTTGTTCTTGCTCAACTTCAGCCTCTGCTTAGTCACCATGTTCAAAAATAGGTTGATCTGCTTCTACATCCTCATCTCCGACAGGCTCATTAGCAATGTTTTCCTCTGGGTCATTTTCAGCTAGGGGTTCATCTGCAGCTATAGATACATCTTCAGCTTCTTCTTCTTCTTCATATTGAGCATTGATAGTGGCAAAGGCATCTATCTCTGAGTTTGGATAGTTCCCTTTCTTGTGTAGCTTTGTGACTACCAGTTGAGATATGACAGGAGGATCTTGCATTAAGTCACTGTGAGTGGATGTCTTTTGGGCTTCTGACAGTTTTCCATTTAGCACTATCTGAAGAAACCTTGCATATAGGATAAAGTTCTGATGATTTGATTGGTTCTCCAAAATGTGCTCCATGAATAACCTCCCAAAATTGATGCGAAGATTATTCGCGACAGCAACCCCAACAACTTGATTAAAAATAGTGAGTCCATGAAATCCAGATGTCTTGGGAGACAAGTAATGAGACAGTATATTGAACAATAGATTCCATTCCTTCGGAAGATGACCTTTGTTGAAGTCCCTTGGTAAATCATCATTCGCTGTCATTGTGCTCCTTATTGCTCTGAAGAAGCTGAGTAGTTCCCAATCTTCTGGAGTGTCATCAAAGTTATCTCGAGGTAACTGAAGATGTTCATTGAAATCATCCTCTGTATTTCTGATGGTATCATCATCAATGTCAAAAGAAAAAGCTAATTTGTCATCATCTGAAGAGTTTATAGCTGTTGTGTGTACATGCCTGAGAAGCTCAACATTAATTTCACGTTAGTCGTTAATGCGAAGCGCACAATTGAGTGTTCGTTTAAAAAACGGATCCAAGTTTCAAAATGTATCATTTTCACGGGATCACGTTCAATAATAGAAACAAAAATTATTTTTGGAATCTGAATATTATTCGCCATTTAAATAAAATGAGAATAAAGTTTAGATTTAAAACAAATTAAATTGAGCACTTCGACTTATTAAGAGAAATAAATAGACTCTAAATTGAACACACTTTTAAATTTTAAGAAATGTCCAAACAAACTCTTACTGGATTAACCAAACACAGCCTTAAACAGTTAAAGATAGGGTAATTCGATCTGCAAATATAACCGATGAAACTGATTGATTTTGATATCAAATTACTCCTTGTGAACAAGGTAATCCAATACTGTAAAAATTAGAAATTTTGACAGTATTTAGTTAGGTTTTTAATCAATCAAAAAAAATTTCTCTCCTGCGATGGTGAAGCTGTGTGTATGTAGAAGATAACCAACCCGATTGTGTATATATACATTAACAGCAAAACAATCTAAAATAAACAAAGGAGCTGTGTGGCGATCCCTCTCTGTGGCGACCACTCTCTGTGGTGACACAGAGTACAAGACTTAGAGAAATTCCAAGTCAGATCTCTGTGGCGACAGTCTGTGGCGACAGAGAGTACAGTACTTAGAAAAATTCTAAGTCAGGTCTCTGTGGCGACACATTCTGTGGCGACACAGAGTACAGTACTTAGAAAAATTCTAAGTCAGATCTCTGTGGCGACACATTTTGTGGTGACACAGAGTACAGTACTTAGAAAAATTCTAAGTCAAATCTCTGTGGTGACAGATTCTGTGGCGACATAGAGTACAGTACTTAAAAAAAAATTCTAAGTCACAATCCTTTGCTACTGATTTATTTTGAACATCTTTTAAATATTGAGTTATTAAAAAGAATGTTAAAACAATAAATCACAATTATTTTTCACTACTTATACAAATATTATCATTAAATTGATAACACTATATTTTTGTGAAAAATGATTATGCTGCAATATATTTAATTTTAATGTCAATGAACCCCTTTAAATATTAATTATCTAAAGTCCACTGAGATCAAATTAAATAGATTTATCAATATGAATGTGCTCAGCCATATATATATATTGTATGTAAGCACAAAAATGATTGAATTACGAGAAATAATTAATGGCATGTAAATTCAGATGTCCTTAATATATAGAATTTAAACAACAAGTAAATTTAACCAGACCAAATTGCAGTTATTGACTTCTAAAATTAATTAGAGATATTTAACAACCCAAGTTTACTAACCAACTTAGAAAAAATATTTTCATCAAGTGGTTTGGTGAAGATGTCTACAATTTGATACTGTGTGGGTACAAAGTGTAACTCCACAGTGCCATTTGTGACATGCTCTCTGATAAAGTGATACCTGATATCAATGTTCCTTGTCCTTGAGTGCTGAACTAGATTGTTTGAGATTGCTATTGCACTTGTATTGTCACAAAATATTGGAATCTTTGATACCAATAGACCATAATCCCGGAGTTGGTTCCTCATCCACAAGATTTGAGCACAACAGCTTCCAGCAGCTATGTATTCAGCAGTTAATGTGGATACTGAGTGCTGCTTCTTGCTATGCCAGGATACCAATCTTCTTCCAAAAAACTGACAGCTTACTGATGTACTTTTCCGGTCAATCTTACAGCCTGCAAAATCTGAATCTGTATAGCCAACTAGGTCAAAACTTGTACCTTTAGGGTACCAAATTCTAAGATTTGGAGTTCCCTTAAGGTACCTAAATATTCTTTTAACAGCTATTAAATGAGATTCTTTTGGTTCAGCTTAAAATCTAGCACATAAGCATGTTGCAAACATTATGTCTGGTCTACTTGCTGCGAGATAGAGTAATGAGCCTATCATACCTCTATAGCTTGTGATGTCAACTTTCTTACCAGTTTTGTCCTGATCAAGCTTGGAGGCTGTTGGTATGGGAGTCTTTGCTGGAGCTGAATCTTCCAGATTATACTTCTTAAGAAGTTCTCTAATGTACTTAGATTGACAAATGAATATCCCATCTTTCCTTTGACTCACTTGTAATACACAAAAGTAGTTCAACTCTCCCATCATACTCATCTCGTACTTACACTGTATTAGCTTAGAGAATCTCTTGCAAAGATCATCATTAGTAGAACCAAATATAATATCATCAACATATACTTGAACTAATATCATATCAGATTTATGCACTTTGTGAAATAGAGTTTTATCTATGACACCTCTAGTGAAACCATTTTCAAGTAAAAACTCAGAGAGAGTGTCATACCATGTCCTCGGAGCTTGCTTAAGATCGTAGAAAGCTTTGAATAGAAAGTATATAAAATCAGCCAGATTTGGATCTTCAAAACCAGGTGGTTGTTCCACATACATCTCTTCTTTTAGCTCTCCATTCAGGAATGCACTCTTCACGTCCATTTGATAAACTTTGAATTATGAATGTGCTGTGAATGCCGGAAACATCCTGATTGCCTCAAGTCTAGCTACTGGTGCATAGGTTTCATCATAATCAATACCCTCTTCTTAAGAATAACCTTTAGCTACCAGTCTGTCTTTCTTCCTTGTTATAATGCCATCTTCATCTAGCTTGTTCCTGAATACCCATTTAGTGCCTATCACTGACTTGTTCTTTGGTCGGGGTACCAGCTTCCACACTTTCTGCCTCTCAAACTGGTTAAGTTCTTCTTGCATTGCAATAACCCAATCTGGATCTTCTAGTGCCTCATCCACTTTTTTAAGTTCTATTTCTGAAAGAAATCCTGAGAAGTGGCATACATTCTAAGTGCCATGTCTAGTTCTTACTCCTGTGCCAGGATCACCAATGATCAATTCAAAGGGATGGTCTCTGTTCCAAACTCTTTGATGAGGCAGATAAGATCTTGATATTTCCCCTTGTTCAGCCTGATGTTGAGTGTGAACTGTAGAACCTCTTATGGCTCCCCCTGAGTTGTTGTCACCATGACTAGATGATTCTGATCTATTTGTAATGGTTCTTGATGGAGTTTCTGTATGATTATTATGATCATTATTTCCACCATTACCATCACTTGATCCTGAATCAGCATTCCCTGAACTGCAGACCCAGTTCTAGCAATCTCAGGTTCTATTATATCCAAAGGATCATCTGATAGATTCTCAAATTCCAGAGATTCAGAATCTTTATCTCTCTGCAGGCTTGCCAACTTGGTGTCGTCAAATATTACATTAAGGCTTTCAATCACCTTCTGATCAGAAATCATATAAACCCTGTAAGCTTTAGATTCCAGAGAGTAGCCAAGAAATATAACTTCTTCTGCTTTAGCATCAAACTTTCCTAGATGTTCATTTCCTTCCTTTAGCACAAAGCATTTGGCACCAAATACGTGAAAGTATTTCAGTGTAGGTTTCTTGTCATCCATAATCTCATAAGGAGTCTTGTCATGATCTTTGTTGATCAGGGTACGATTTTGAGTGTAACACGCTGTGTTGACAGCTTCAGCCCAGAAGTAGGTGGGAAGTCTTGATTCACTTAGCATAGTCCTTGCTGCTTCAACCAAGGTACGATTCTTCCTTTCTACTACCCCGTTTTGTTGAGGAGTTCTTGGGGCTGAATTATGTCCCATTATCTGATCTAATCTTTCTAACAGGTAATTTCACTTCCAAGTCAATCTTCTTTATATGATCCACTATTAGTTGAGGTGCTTCATCCTTCGATTGTAAAAACAACACCCATGTGTACTTGGAGAAATCATCGACCATCACTCCATCACAGGTATACTTCAAGTCAGCTATGTACAGGTTACCTTTCCTTACTCCCTGTAAAGCAAGCTTCTCATCTTTCCTATGGGAGATCAAACATCTTTCTGTTCTGAAATCAACATTGTATCCCCTGTCACAGAATTGACTTATACTCAGGAGATTATGCTTTAATCCTTCCACAAGAGAGATATTCTCAATAATGACATTGCCAATTTTCAAATTGACATATCTCTTAGTAAATCTTTTGCTGTCATCTCCAAAGGTAACTATAGGGCCAGCTTTCTCAACCACACATGTGAGCAGGGACTTTTCTCTTATCATGTGCCTTAAACACCCACTGTCCAAAATCCACATGATCTTTTCTTTTCTTTTCTTACCTTACCCTACAAACACAGATTGATTAAAAAGACTTTGGTACCCAAGCTTTCTTGGGTCCTGAAGGTTTAGGGGTAGAAACAAAATCAATAATTGAACCTTTAACAAGCTTAGCTTTCACTATGGTTGGCTCCTTCTCAGTTTCAGTCTCAACAGAGTTGTCAGACTTAGAGATAGGAGTAACAGTCTTGTCTTGTATGTGCTTATTACTCATGCTTGTCTTAGTGTCGATGCAAGTGCTAGCAGTTGTATGAAAAGCTTTAAAATAATCAGACATGGTACCAAATGCACATGGCATACATCCAACTATACCACAAGGTTCATGAAAACTAGGCATGTTAGGCATGGCAGGCATACTGGAAGTTGCAATAGATTCGACTTTACCTTTAGTGCATGCATGTGTAAGATGTGCAGCAGAATTGCAATTATTACAAAGCTTCCTAGATGCAGATGAGGAAGATGTAAAATCGGATTTCTTGTTAACACCTACCTTGCCATTCCTGTTCTTTTTAGTCATAACCTTAGCACTCTTACCAGTCTTAGGATTAACTATAGGTTCTGGTTTCTTAAGAGTTTCAGGTTCCTTTCTATCCACCTTAGTACCTAGGTCAGCTATAGATTTAGCTTTCATAGCTGGAGCCTTAGGAGTCTTAGGGGATTCCTCTATCTTCTCTCTATCTTCAGCACTCAATTCCTCATTGATCAGCAAACTTACTTCATCCAACGGTTCTGAAACAGACTCGGTGAATAAGGGAGATACAGCATCCTTAATAACATATGGAACCTTTTCTGAGACAAACATGTTTAAACAGACTCAGTGAATAAGGGAGATACAGCATCCTTAATAACATATGGAACCTTTTCTGAGACAAACATGTTTATCTCTGATGTGCCACTATGTTTCTTACTGTTCAGCTTAGAATAGTCAAGTCCTATTGAAGTCTTAGATTTAAATCTTTGACTATCTATTATCTCCTTCTGAGTCACAGCTGCATTCTTAAATGCCTGTAATTTCTTTTCTAAGTCAGCAATTTGGGTTCTAAGAATGGTCTCTATGTCTGCATTGCACTTAACCTTATTCTCTAGATATTCATTCTTTTGCTTAAGGTCTTCTAGTCCAACTACAAGCAATTCTAATTCTTCATTCCTAGAGGTTAAACTCTCAGATTTAAGAACTAACTTATCATTTTCCATTTTATATGCAAGCATGCTAGTATGAACATTATACAATTCTAAAGTAAGTTCATGCAAAGTAGATTTGTATTCAGATACAGACATTTCTATAGTGGTAAGTTCAGGAACCTGAGATGATCGTGGTGATTCCTCTGCAGAGTCTACCATGAGAGCCAGATTTACATGCTCTTCCTCTTCATCCGAATCAGTATCATCCCAGCTTTTTCCTTCAGCGATGTAGGCTCTTTCTTTTTCCTTTACCACATAAACATTCAGCTTATGTTTCAGCTTTTCATTCTTCCTTTTCAAATCTTCATAAGTTTCCTTCTTTTTATAGGAATCATTAGATTTTGCTGCCTTGGGCTTTCTGCAATCAGATGCAAAGTGCCCTAACTCATTGCAGTTGTAGCATCTGGTTTTGCTCTTGTCAACCCAGCTTCACTTGTAGCCTCCTCTGGAGCTTGACCCTGACGAGTAGCTTCCTTTCTGAAATCTCCCTAATGAACCCCTTGGTTTGTAGTTGGGCTTTCTTCTGAATCTAACATGACTAAACTTTACAGCCATGTAAGCCATAGATTTGTCCTTCAACTGTTCAAGTTCCTCTTGAGTATAGAACTCACTTTCATCTTCTGGCTCACCATGAGTAATTTCAGCTACAACAATTTCTTTAATTGTTGAGGAGGGTGTAACCTTGTTTTCTTGAGATTCTGGTTCATGAGCTACAAGTGCAGTAGTTTTTGCAAGTGCCGTACTCTTATTGTCAACAGAACTAGGTCCATAGATAATGGCTCTTTGCTCTTGCTCCAGCTCATGTGTTCTTAACTTACCATAGATCACATCCAGGGATATAGTGATAAAATCTGATCTTTCCCTAATTGAAGTTTTCTTTTGTTCCAGGTGAACTGGGAGCGTCAGCATAAACTTTCTGTTAGACTCTCGTATGGGGTAGACTTTCCCTTGCATCTTTAATTCACTTAACAGTCTTGTATATCTCTCGAAGAGTGAAGACAGTGCTTCTCCGGGTTGAAGTTTGAATGCCTCATACTGAGTCATCAGAATATCCATCCTGTTTTCTTTGACTTCCTCTGTTCCTTCCATCAAAAGCTCAATGGTCTCCCACATATCTTTTGCACTGTTACTTCCGAGAAGCTGATGGCTCATATCATTATCGGTCGATTCCACAATTATGAGTTGAAGACTTGTGTCCAGATTTATCAACTCCTTCTCGGTTTCCGTGTATTTAGACGGATCTCTGGGAGAAGATGTGGAAAGAATTCTTATGCCAGTTGCAGTTGTGGATTCAACAATTACTTCCATCAGAACATAAGGTCCATTCAGTAGTATCCCAATGTAAAATGGATTCGAAGCTTTCATAAACAACATCATCTTTTTCTTCCATAGGTTGTAATTATCTCTGTCAAATGGAGGAACCTTTATGCTTCCAATTCTTTGGTTATTCATTTTCTTGGCAGAATTAGATTATTTAAAATTCAAAAAATTTCAAGAAATTAGACTTTTTGAAAATTAAAAAATTCAAGAATTTTTCAAGCACTTGTTTCTTTTTTCGGATCTTGATTTGTATGTCAATCAACAAGCTCTGATACCAATTGTAAGTCCCACAGTATCTTAGAAGGGGGAGTTGAATACGATACCTACAATCTTTTTCGATTCGTTTTAAGTTCTTCGTTAAAAGTACGGAATAAAAAACAATACAAAACAATTCGAGGAATATATTGTTTTATTAATATAAACCTTGAGGTTGCTACAATCTAATCAAAGTATTGATTAGCTACAATAAATTCAGCAGCATAACATTCTGTTTACAAGGATAATAAATTCAAGCTTTAATGGAGCTCTTATAAACTGTCTGTGTTTGCTGAAGAAGATAACTAACTGAATTGAATTACATTCACTCCAGTTTAAACAAAGGTCTTATATGATGGAAAACATATATGTCACTAAAGCAATAAATCATGTTCAACAAATATTCAAATAATTATTTAAGATCATCTAAATTATCATTCACAAGTTAAACATCATTCCTAGTTACCAGAAAAATATTCTAGAAACTAGTTCAACATTATCTATGTGTGATGTTATCATGCTTGTGCGAGTGTTAAACAATTAAATACTAAGATCTTAACATGTATTGAATATTGAGAGCAAAATATTACTGTGGTTCAAGAAATTGAAACCTGAGATATGTGAGTTGGATCATCTTCAGAGATTTCTGTGAAAGCAAGATATTCATGATCTTCCTTCTCATTATCTGATCCATCCAAGATCTTTCCCTATGCACTATAATTTTTGAGTGGCTGCTTCCTTGAAAAAACATTCCACCTTTATCTTAACTCGTCAACTGAGTCCCTACTCATCCTTGTTTGTCAAGCTTCTTGTTCTGTTGTAGCACACCACTGATAGTTACTTAACACATGTTTCTTGTCATAACTATAGCTATCAAATCTTGTATATGTCCCCATCTCATTCTTGTAACTACCTCTTGAACTAAATCTTTAAGAGTCTCTGCTTCGGAATAGATAGGCTTGATCCTTGGATATAACTTATGTACTCCTTGTGAATCTGATGCGACTAAACTTCCCTGACATGTAAAATACTGCCATGTCGTCAAGTCCCTCAAGTATCTTTAAAGTGTACAAGTCACTTTCATCTACCTGAGCTTCCTTTAATTCAACAATCAATAACTCTTCTATTCTTTTATGAGATTCCATCTTTAATGCCTGTAACTGAGATGTTTGCATGTCCACACTAATCTCTCTAAACTCCTCGATTCTTTTCTTAATGATCTCTTTGATTCTCGGATAAATGCAACATTGGTACAAACCACTGTGTGATTGTATAATCTGGAATCATTAGAGTTGTCTTAAAATCTTTGAGAAAAATTTTACCCCTAGAAACTTCATTCCTTTTCCGTATATGAAAATCCAGTGGTAACCTGGAGTAAGCCTTTGACAAAATTTCACAGTTTTCTTTCGTAGGTCGTGAAATCAGCTTCATTGGAATAAGAAAACCATTATCTTCAATATCCGTATTCGAGAATTTTTTGTCTGAATAGCACATGGTCTTTGTTTTATTCAAAAGATTGAAATCACATTTAATACTCGGAGGAATCTTGAGTCTACCAATCCTTTGAGAACCTATGGCCTAGATACGTTCAAATTATTTAAAATTCAAAAATCTCAAGAGTTGATAATTTTTGAAAACTAAAAAAAATCTGAAAATATGAGAACTTGACTGTTTGGTCTAACACACCGGATCTGAGCTGTATATTGATCAAAAAGCTCTGAAACTAATTATTAGGTCCCAAAGTATCGTAAAAGTGGTTTGAATGTTTTACGGATATATAATTTAGTGTAAGGTTAGTGATTCCATGTTCTTGAGGTGAATAGTATTTATAACAATAAAGTAACGAACACAAGATATTCGTGGAAATTTATATTCATATATTAATCCTCAGGGGGTGTTGCTACACTCCGGTAAATAAATTAAACGGCTATAATCCAATAACAATAATGTTCTTTCTTTTACAAAGATATACAAATTAAATCATATACAATGATTTAGCTTTTTGTTTATCTAAGGATCTAATTACCGGATAATGATTATAATGCATGTGACGGCCTCAACCCCGGGGTCAGAAGTTGACATCATCCACGACACAACAACTAACATAATATAATTCATTTCACTGATAAAACATAATCACGACCCCTCTTGCCAAGATCTTTTCCAGGTTTAAGTATGACTTAGGTTATAATTTACCACAAAACTAATTCATTACAACCACCTTGATAATACTACCTTAATACGACAACTCAACAGACCATTTCTGGTCTGACACAACTACCTCAGAGGAGCCTGACATGGAAGAAACTGGAACTCTGACCTGTCTACCATGGAAAAATCTCCTAGGTATCTGCAATACATATATAAAATATTTTACAAGGGTGAGCAATCAATTGCTCAGCAGTACCACTATATGAATAACAATCAAAAACAATTTATGCTAAACATTTATAGGAACAGGAATCATAACTCGTTTATAAAACAAGTAAACATGTGAAAACCGATGAACTGTTGAAAACTGGATCTCAATAGCTAGCATGCTCTATAAAACATATCATTAACTGTGCTGTGTAAATACCAGAGTTAAATTTTAGTATGCTACTTTCATTTTCAAATCATTTGTTCCATTATAGGAACCATAAAACCAATTGTCCTATTACGGGGACCCAAAACCATTTGTTCCTCTCTGGGAACCTCAAAATCACTTGTTCCTCTCCCGGAACCTCAAAATCACTTGTTCCTCTCCCGGAACCTCAAAATCATGCTCAGATATAAAATTATTGGATGATCCCTGGTGAGACAGCTGATCAGGCTATCTCCATAGGACAACTCTATCTTGGCTATCCTATGAAATTTGTTCCGGAACTCAGAGACTAGCTAGGTCCCTATCACGCTGGGCTGGTGGTTATAATAGGCTGCGCAACCATTTCGCCTCTTACGCTATCTTCCTGGCCGTTACGGACCCTTGCGCACACTCATCCAATTATCTGATCAATTTTATCCAGTTTTCCAAATCACTTACCTATCTCTTGTTAAAACAATTATATCACTGCACACTTTCCAAAACATTTTCATTTTATTCAAAATTTAGAGATAGGCATTTTCAGAAGTTACTTTTCCCCCAAAACACAAGTTAACAAAACAATTCGAAACCCAGGGGATACGTAACTTAAAACGTTCTGTTCCAGTACATAAATTTAAATCAACAATTATTCATATATTATTAAACCATAAAGATATTGTCAGGGGTACTTGCCTTGCAGAGCTTTACAAATATTATCGATTGACCTTGAGCCGACACGGACGCTCAGGCTTTATCGTCTAACCACTAGATCACCCTGGATTTGACTTCAACACTCAAGTCCTTCGATTGGAACCTTACTGAGCTCGTCGACTGTCCACTAGGCTATCTTTAGACCAACTCCAACTCTTGAGCCTTCCGACTAGAACCTATGGAGTCGAAATACCCTAATTTAGACATTCGATTATGCTTGACATATCATCGCTAACAATCTACCCGTACATTATCAAAACCCAACTCGTAATACACGCATAATTGTAATACACACATCAGTTAGATTTCACGTTCTCGAAAATCAGTTCGGCGTTCATTTTCAGAAAATACGTATACTCGTCATTGTATGAAATTAGGGTTATTGGTTTTGGCAAAACATTTCACCACAACATACAATCAGGTTTCGTATAAAACATATGTTTATATATTTATATATATTCGCTTGACGTCTCGATAATTATTAGATACGCTCCCGTATTTCCAAAATTTGATTTCTCAGAAATCGGGCAGCACTTCCTTTATTTATCAGACTACCCCGTCGAAGCAATTTGACGTCAAATCTCAATCATAACTATCGCAACAATAATCCAATCACAATCCAATTTCACAAATCCCAACCCCCGATTAAATCCAATCAATTACTATTATTACTCATATTTTATACTTTTATTCGTATTTTTTTATAATTTATTCGTAGGACTCAGAATTAATTCATCACGGTCGGCGATGAGCCTCGGCGAGCCGACGACAGTAAAATTTGCGGGTTCCCGATTAAATTCGGGTTTCCAACGCGAATTCCACCGATTAGCAAAAATATTTTCCCCGCACAAAAAATAATTTATTTCACGGACATAAATCATTTATTTTCCTATGAAATTAATAAAATTCGAATTAGGATTATTCCGAACCACAGCAACACGGCAAATAATTCAATCACAGGAATTCACACGTGCATCCACGCGCCACTACCCACGCACGCACCTAAACACAACATAAACACACACACACACAAATTCAAACACAACACACACAATATTACACACAGTGGATACATATACATACAGGAAAAAGAAGAAAAGAACAACAGGAAGCTAGACCCGGTGATAACAACCGGAAACAAATCGAAAAAATAAGAAACCAAGGCGGCGATTTTTCTTTTACCGGAATAAACAGGAACAACAGGGGCGAGAAAAATAACAGAAGGCGGAAAGAAATGAAAGGAACAGGAAGCATAGGGACAAGCTCGGAAAATGGATGGAAACAAAATGTGAATGTGAGAATAAAGAAAGAGGAAGAGATTAGAAAATGTGAGATTGTGAGATGAGTGTCCCCGCGAGTGTTTGTGTGTTTTTCTTTATTATATATATTTTTTTTCACCAGCCAACAACACGTGTTACCCCAAGTTACAAAAATGTGCCACGAAGCAATTATCTTAATATTATCCTCTGAGTGGCCCGATTTCGCCCCGCTTTTCGCGTTTAATCGAACGACTTACGGATAAATATTAATCCGAAAATTACCAAATTAGTTTTAAAATATCATAAATACTTTAAAGTTATTAAAAATAAGTTTTTCAGAATTTTTAGAGCATTTTCGAAACGTCACTCGTACCCGCATTTCACAATTAACGAACCGAGCTGCACTTAAAACAAATTTGGAAAATCATGAAAATAGTTTTAAAATGTTATAAATATCTCGAATTTAATATAAATGTAAATTTCGTAATTTTAAAATAATTTCTAAAACGTAATTTATACTCGCTATTATCAACTAAAAGAATCAACGCGCGGATAAAATTAATCCCAAAAATTCCCAAAATAATTTTAAAATTCTCGGAATATTCTAAAAATAAATATGAGTTTCATAATTTTTAAAGAATTATGGAATTAAATATTAATTTTAGAAATAAATGAAATCAGAAAATCATACAAAGCTATATAATTGATGAAATATTGATTTTTAAATTTTAAAAAATCCCAAAATAATTATTGTAATTATAAAACCATAAAACAATTTTAGAGACATTCCAAATATTTATGCAAATAAATTTACAGTAAATTCACCTTTAAAAGTGAAAATAATTCAGCACACTCAATAATTAATTACGCGAACAACCCGACACACCATAAATCACACATAGCTATTAATAAAATAACACATAGTTGATAGAAGCTATACACATATTTTATTTACTTAATTATTTAATAATTACACTTTTAAATGATATAAAAGTATACGAGTCATTACAATGCCTCTTATGAATATACAAGAGTTAAATTGGGCATTATAACGTTTCTCCGGTGAGAAGTTTAATGAATATTAAATGTGCCTGAGCTTCTCTGTATTTCTTTGTTTATTGTTTTATTAGCTCTCGTTTGAGAAGAAGGTAAATAGAACAATTATAATGTTAATTGTTATTCTTCTGCTTCTGTTGTGTATACTTTATATCAATTAGAAATATATGGCTAATTGTTTACCACATAAATCAAATGATAGAATTCAATAAAGTTATGGCTGAGAGTTTACTTGCGTCTAGGAGAGTTTAGCACTTGGGGTTTTGCCTTGGTTTCTACATGAATTATCATGTAAGTTGTAACTTGAAGGAGGGATCCAAGCTTTACTTGTGACTAGAAGACAACCTAGGAGGTTTGTGACGTTATTTAAGTGCTAGGTTGCGACCTCTAGCAATCTTGGAACCTCGTTGACGACCCCTTGTCCCTACTTGTGCCTTAGCAGAATTTCAAGCACCTAGGATAGCTAAGTTACGACCCCAGCTCCCCTTGGGAGTGTTAGTTGCGACCCTAGCTCCACTTGGGAGTCTTAGTTGTGACCCTAGCTCCCCTTGGAGGCTTCACTTGCGATCTAGGATGTGGCGCCCTCCAAACCCGGTTCAGAATTTTGGGGTCCATACACACACACCTTTTATATTAACCCGCTTATAAATATAATAAAGATAATAATAATATGCAGTGACCCTACTTACCAGCTTCCACGGATCGCAACAGGTTAAAGTATGCACACAAGCCACACACACACACTTATATTATAAACGTCCAAATCCCAACTATTCAACATTCTTGCAGACTTCACAAACTTAAACTATCACAAAAGTCTTCAGCTAGCTTATTCCTCTTAACTTGGAATCGTAGCTCGTGCACTGGATTGGGGATCCTCACTACCAACAGCTTCCTTATTAACTGGAAAAGAACATAAACAGAATCGCACAAATGAGCTAACTAGCTCAGCGAGTCACATTGACAATATTGAGAATAAATAATGATCAAGTGAAATGATTTAAGATATCAAGTTTATGGATGAGCAATGATTTAGAATTGGATATTAAATTTTCATTTTAAAACCAAGGGTAGGCTGCTGATTAGTCATGCACTAACCCCGAGCAAGGCACACAACTCTGCTCTAATTATTGGATCCAAGGCACACATTGGCCTAACTTGACCACCAATCTGGTCTGACCACGAATCTGGTCCACAATTTTATAAAATAATCCAATTCTATAGCAACAACAGAATAAGCAATGTAAAACAATAGCAATGTAAAACAATGAACAGAATCATAAACAACATCAGGTTCCAAGCAGAAGATGGTTTGCAATCTTCACAAGAGAATAACATGGTAATTACAAGGATTGGCTATCAGCCGGTACAAGATTTGGATAACAAAAGAATCAAAGTCTTGTGGTTATAAGGATTGGTCTTTCAATGTATAAGGTTTAAAGGTTTGAGTGTTGAGCAATTTCAGTTCCGTAATTGGTATGTAGTGTATATGTATTTTTGGAGTAGTATCGTATGTTTGTGGTTCGTATTTGGGTATTCAACAATCAATGGATCAGGAAGAATAAGGCTTACGGCTCGAAGATCAATAAATGGAATCAAAGTTTAGGGTTCAGTGCTTCAAAACACTTGTAATATAAAATAGGACTATCAACTATTCACAATATGTATTGAGAAAGTTCAGAACACTTGCCTCGTCTTAATTCACTAACACTTCACTAGCTTTCAATCACAATCCCCTATTCTCCGACTATCTGCTTCCCTTTCCTATGCCTTGCCTCTTCTGTTCACATAGCACAAGTATCTATCAATACTCATCTCTTATGATTTTATTCGATATAAGCTTCTATCTACCCTTTGTTTTACCCAAATCCGATTTACGGATTGAAAGATATGATTGAAACAGTCATATGATATATGCATAGGCATTTAACACGTCAATCAATGCACATATAACACATAAGACGTAAGGTGTTCGGTGAAAATACTTTTTCAAGGAAGATCTGATGTTAAAATGATTTTTCGGATATTTAATATGAATTTTTAAACATTTTTCGGAATTTAAACGGGCCGTTGAATCATTTTAAAACAATAAACATGGTTCGATTGGCCGAATCTGGCTTCAAAATAATTTTATAATAATTATCGAGCCTTGAAAACAATTTAAAATAATATATAAAGCTCGAAACTATTTTTTGAAATTTTTAAATCAAATATAAATAATTAAATCTAATTAAATAATTAATTAAAATCAATTAATAATTAATTAAATCAATTAAATCAATTAATCAATTAATTGACCGATTAATTGACCAATTAACTAATTAATTATTAACTAAAATTAATTAACTAATTAATTTAGATGCATTTTTGAATTAAAATATTTTTTGGAATTAAAATAATAATTTTTAGGATTTTAAATAATTAAAAACGAATTTATGTAATTAAAATAATTAAAAAATATGATTTTTAAATATTTTTAAAACTGGAATCCTAAATATGAAAATTCTGGAAACCTTGGGGACTAAACCGTATCGTTTTCGAAGGTATAGGGGCCTGTTTGCAATTTTTTGCAAACCCCGCCGTCGACTCGCCAGAGAACACGATTCCGGCCACCTCAGGCTACCAAACTCTCCAGAATTAAAGTACTGGTTACCAGGATTATGTACGAGCAATCAAAACACATAACCCTTTCGAGAATCAGCTGGAAAATGATCAAGAAACTCGCCGTCTCCGGCGAGTTTTGTATGCTTCGATTTGAGCAAACAAAATAAATATATGAATCGATTGCAAATTCAACCAGGAACATGATGCAAGCAACAAAATCATCTAATAACACCTGGGGAAGAAACCCCCAAATTTCAATTAAGAACATTCATACGGGTTATAAACCCTAATTCAACAATTCGAAATTAAAACCTAATTTTGAACATGTTATTGAACTCAAAATCAGTCATATAATATATCAAAATCATCAGGAAGAAAAGCTCTAAAGCATGCAATCATCAAATCATACAAACAATCGCTCAAAACAAATTCATATTTTTAATCAAATTAATTTGAAAATAAATAAAATATAGAAAATAAAGCTTTGATTTTGCAGTAAAACCAGTCCTGGAATCTGATAGTACTTCTCAAACCCTTCGTTTTGAGTACTCGAGCTTTCCAAACAGAGTTCGATAACACCTTGAAAAGTTGGTTTGATTCTCGGAAGGTTATATGAATATTAGGGTTTTCTCTATAACATTATATAATTAACTGTTTGCAAATGATTTTCTGTACAAAATAAAATACGGTAAGAGCTATTTATAATTACGGAATATTGGTACCCCGATGGATCATACCGGATATAAAATATTATGTTTATTTTAGAAAACAAATCCAAAATGGTACCGGTTTTAGGATAATTATCCAAATCTGTACATTTTGTACTGCGAACTTGGTCTCGGTGCTTTGGTTACACATACTACGAGATGAGAATTATAATAGTTTAATAAAAAGATCCCGTTTTATGACAACCAGTAAATATTTGAGTTGTTTTATAAATGCGATGTATATATTCATAAATATTATGTGTTATAAGGCCGACTATGCGGATTCGTTTTATATTGTGTATAATTTTGTCGTATGGCATTGCGAATGTTGCTGGAATATTTTTAAGTGTAAAGCTTTCGTACACAAGTAAGATTTTCGTTACGCGATTAAATAAATAGCGCGATTTAATAATATTTGAATAGTTGCGACTACGCGATTAAGTAATAATTGAGATTCTCGCGATATAGTGATATTTGAATAAGTTGCGAATAGCCGGATAAATTATATTCTAATATTATGGAGTAGAGTCAAATTATTTGCAATTGCTTGTGTGATTTTTAATGTGTTAATTATATGTTTCATGATTTATTAGTATGATAATATTAGAAAAACAATTTTTAATATAAATTCTTTTGTTCGAAATTTTTGAAAACAATTTTATTAAACTTCTAAAGTCCCATAGTATTTATGGTATTAATTTTGTGATTTATGGATTTATATTTTAATTACTAAAACACATTCTTTTTAACTATACTTTTAATAGTTATTGAATTACAAGTGTGCCCTTGCATGCAAATTCCACCCAAATAGAGATCAAGGGTAAGACCGTCCTTACACCCTCCACTAACTCCATTTGACCAACTAAATGACCCATAAAACCTTGCATGCAAAATCTTGCTATTAGTGGGTGAAGGATAGAATGGTAAAAAGCAAAATCCACTACCATTTGAATGAGACAAAAGCTAGACTAAACACTCATTTCACCTCATTTTCTTCACCAACACATCACTCCACTCTCTCCTCTCCCTACTCCCTCTCGGCCGCGCCTAAACCCTCCCCCACCCCTCTTAATTTTCTTCCTCATTTTCTTACACCTTTCAACTCCTCTAAGCAAGGGTCAACTACATTTGGTTATATATCATCATTTAAGGTTAGTTTCCTAGTTGCATGTGGCTAAAGCCAAGGGTTTAACTTTGATTCTTGTGACTTTGGAGTTAAACTCAATATGGAACATAAAACTTGAGCAAGAGATGGTCTTGATGAAGTGTTTTGCTTCTATTTTCAAGCCATGATATTGGCCTCAATCATTCGGCAATGACTCCCAAGGAGCCAAATGGATTTTGTTGTTTGTGTGATAGTTTTGTTTGTTTTCAAAAAGAAAGAGACTTTGCATGTGACTTTTATTGAACTTATGATCTTATAAGATGTATTTTACAAAGTTTCCATCCTTGCATGCCATGATTTTTACGATAAAAGTTGAAGTTTATACTTGCATGTTGTAGTATAAGTGATATTTCAGATAAATGTGCTATGTGACTTAAATTTGAGTTTTATGCAATGCATGCCACGGTTTTTGCTCTAAAATGCTATTATGCTATGTACCTTGATAAGTCATGATAAAATTTAGTAGACATCAAGTTGATACCATGTATGTTTAGTTCGAAATTTTGCTTAAAATCCCATATGTAAAATCTGCTCTGCTATGCTCTCTATTTTTGCCTCGGTAAATGGCTTATATGGGGGGTTTTGTACAATGTAGGATAGATTTGTGGTCTTGCATGTTGGTTTTGGTGTTGAAATAGGAGTTAAGGTGGAAGGAGGTACACTAGGAACTATGTAGCAAAAATTTCACCATAAGTATAGGCTATTTTAGGTGAGTTTTGGTAAGGCCTTGCTAGGCCCGAGTTTACTGGAGTTAGGAATTGAGTTGTACTTGAGTCCAGTGGCTTTGATTCGTTGAAAAACTTGCAAATAGGTAGGTGCACACACACATTTCCGAGAGTAACTCAGAACAGGGCAGAACTGCGTAAGCTTGAACTTTGGTCGATTATAATCATACCATAGGCTAGGCCTTCACGGGGCCTTCGCTTATATAAGTATAATGTATCCTTAGGAAGTTTAAAAAACCATTAGAATTAAAACTTTACTGAGAAAAGTGAGTTTTATGTGAGTGAAAACATGGCAGAGTGAATTCGAGGGAGGCTGAACAAGTGTCAACTTTGAGCGGAGGCCTAGAGAATCCTAGGTGAGTTCTTGGCCTGAAACCAAGTCTGAGAGTTAGGTTTAGGTCTTAAGAATCCATGAGAATGGGTTTTGTTAGAATGCCCCATGTAGAAGTTGAGATTTCGGCCAAGGAGCACAGGACGTGCAAACTAGTGCTAGCAGAAACCTTAGTGTGAGTATTGATTTTTGTAAGCCTATAGGAGTGAGGCCTTTGAGTCTCACCAACTTTAGAAATTAGTTTAGAGTCTTAAAAACCTGTAGGAAGTGGTTTGGAGTGAAGGCCCAAGGTGGAGACACCCCATTTCCACCAAGAAACCCGAGAGCACCCTTAGAGTGGCCATAGGAATCGTTAGTGGCATTTGTTGTATTTGGGATCTAGATGTGAAGAGTCCGAGTGTTGCAAATCATCTTTAGGTTTTATTTAAGGTCAATAATAGATCTTATATGTTACTTGCTTATGTGCTTAGGTGTTTAAGTGATAATATAGTGTAAATAACTAAGTAGTATATGCCATGCTATTATGTGATTATGTGACTATGTGGATTACTTGAATTGCATATGATTACGTTATTTGTATTCTTATAATTATAAGTTCTTGAGTAATAATAGTTATGATATAGGTAATAGTGAGTCTAGGAGCTTATAGGCTTATGAGGTGTTAAAAGGTGAATAGTAATGAAGTTAATATAATGTGTAGGTTCCGAAGCGAAGGGGAAGATTCGTGCCGTCAAGATCGAATAATTTTAGAACTATTGAAAGGCAAGTTACTTACCTCCTTATGCTTATAATTGTTGCAAGTATACATACTTTTCATGAATGCTTAGTTGTAATAATCACCATGTCATGACTTAATTCAAATACCTCCGTTAATAACTCTTAATTTTGTTAGTACCTTATCTTCCAAACATTTCCTATCTATGATACCGTGAATACTAAACTCTCTACCAAATTCCCTAAAGCGAACATCATTAGTGAACTTGAATTCTCTTGTTATAATCCCATTAAAGTGATACCAAATCTTTCCCCGGCATCCATGTTATAAATCTTTAAAAATAAAATAAACATTTTCTTAACTTAGTGGATTGGACTAGACGCATGTCCTTTTCACACTTATTGATAGGCTCACATATAGCCTAGGGATCCCATTATATTTGAGAACCCAGCGCGGTTCGGGATTACTTCACGGCTGATCATCGGCTGTAATCCGTAACGTCCTAAAATTAATTTTGATGATTTGATATTTATAACATGATTGCCCGATGCCATGATACCATATGCCATGTTTCGGTCGTTATGATTCTACCATGCCTTTATATTATAACACGTTGCCACAATGCCATGATTCCATATGCCATGTTTCGATTACTATGATTTTACTATGTCTTTACATTATAACTTCATGTTTCTTATTGTCATTTTTGCAAGCATCTATAACCTCTTGATTCATGAACCCCTGATAGTGAGATAATGACTTGTATAGTAGAACTGTTAGTACTTGCTGAGCGTATTAGCTCATTTTTTTGTATTTAACCCTGTTCTATAGCTAGCAATCATGGTTCGTACCAAGCAGACCGCTCGTAAGACAACCGGTAGGCAGGGTGAAGACCATTTGAGGGCGCAGGTAGAATATATATAGGCAATATCCGCCATTATGTAATTGTGGTATTAGTTAGAAGGGCTGTTCCAAACTCTGAACTTGTAAAGATCTCGGGATTGTTATTATTTTGGATGGGTTTGTAATCGTATGATTATCATCTTTTAGAATTATAAGTTTGTAATATAATTATGGTTCACATTTATTTAGTGTGTGTGTGTGTGTGTTTGGTTTGGGGTGTGATAGAGTTGGCATCAGAGCCTAGGTTTAGAGTCCCTGGACAACCCAATTAGGACTATAGGAAGTATGAGTATATAATATAATATTGGGAGTACTAGGGCGCGATATTCGAGTAAACGGTATCTAACTTATATATATATATATATATTACTTGACAACAACGTGCGCACTCATCATCTTCGATTCCGCCGAGCGACACAATTGATTTCTCTGTCTATGCTGACTTAAGGATGCATCATGACTTTCTCCAAGAAAAGTATGTCAGGCTGATGGAACGTCTTGAAGAGCTCTATGTAAGTAAGCAAGAGATGGGTAGCGGACCTAAGGTGAAAACCATTTCGAGGGTCGAGACACTGATCCAGGTGGCCATATCAAGATTGGAGGATATGCATGTGCATCGCGATCGGACCAGTCAGATTACTGTGCAGACGATAGTGGATGAGCTTGGGAGCATGGTCAAGATTCTACGTGAGGACACTACCCCTGATATCGCAAGGACCCGTGAGGAGGAGTCCGGGGAGGAACCCGAGGAGGAGTCTGAGGAGGAGGCTTAGGACGAGTTCTAGGGGACTTGACCTTTAGTTTCTTGGATTAGGCTGCTTCTTTTATTGACCATGTTATTTGTTTCCTTTTCTAGACTCTCGTACTATTTTAATTCAGATCTGTATTCGTATTTGTACCTTGTGATTCGTACCTTTAGACTTGAACCATGTTAAATTCAGTTATGCACTTTCCTTGATTCCTATATTTGCTCTTTTATAACCATGCATCACCTTTATTGTTATGTTGAAAACTGTATACCACGATGAATATAAATAATACCCTAGTTTTTGCATCACTCAAACTGTATAACTCTTATTTCAGAAAATGGCACCTAGAAGAACCCGAGGAAGACCTACAAATAACCAAGAAAATGAAGGAGAAAACCAAAACCCCGATATAGCACAACTTATGGAATTGGTAGGCCAACAAACTGCTATTATAGCCCAACAACAACAACTTCTTCAACAAATGTAACCACCTCAACCACCCCCAGCAAACGTCACTACTTTCAAAATATTCCAATCTGTGAAACCCCCAGTATTTAGAGGAACTCAAGAAACAGTAGAAGTTCATGCTTAGATCAAGGAGATGGAAAAGGCTTTTGCCTTAACTAATGTTGGAGATAATCAGAAGGTGGAGTATGCCACTTACTTTCTTAAAGGTGAAATGAACTATTGGTGGGAGACAGCGAAGGCTTCAGAAGCTGTTGAAGTTATTACTTGGGAAGGTTTAAGAGAATGTTCTGGGATAAGTATTTTGCTCGTTATATGCAAACATAAATGAAGATGAAGTTCTTTGAGTTGAAGCAAGACAATATGACAGTTGGAGAATATGAGAAGAAGTTTACAGAACTTTCTAGGTTTATGGGAGAGTATGTTGATTCTGAAGAGAAAAGAGCAAAAAGGTTCCAACAGGGATTGAAGCCTTGGTTAAGGAGTCGTGTGGCAGCTTTTGAGTTAACTACTTATGCTGAAGTGGTTCAGAAGGAGATGGTAATTGAAGGCGAGAGTGAACAAAATCAAAGGGAGAAAGGCAACAAGAAAAGGAGATTTGAAACGGGAGGAGAAGGCTTAAGTTACAAGGGACAGAATCAGAGAACTAGTCAAAGGTTTAAACCTTAGAGTGGACCTGAGAACTTCAAGAAGAAAGAATTTGGGAATAAATCATAAGAAATAAGATCTTAGTTAACTAGTGGACAGAAACGCCCGCAAGGATCAGTTCCGTAATGTAAGATTTGTAATAGGCGACATACGGAAATCTTCAATAAGGAGAATGTAGTTTTTTCAAGTGCCATACAAAGGGACATTATGCTCATGAATGTAAGAATCAGAAGGCCAACATCACGTATTATAAGTGTGGGAAAGCAGGACATGTGTCACAAGAATGCACAGGAGTGGGTAACAATCAATTGCTGCAAATGACCATTGTACCCTACCCTGTGAATCAATCAGCTCCTATGCTAACCTCATCATTCCCCATGTCTTTCAATCAACCTTAGATAGCATCATCTTCAAATCATCCATCTTTGACTAATCCAGCTCAAGCGAGAACTTTCAACATGAACGTGAAGGATGCGATTCAAAGTTCCGATGTGGTGTCAGGTATGCTTTTTATAAATGCCGCTAGTGCTAAAGTACTGATTGATTTGGGAGCCACCAGATCATTTATTTCGAAGTCTTTTGTTGATAAGTTGAATTGTGAAATCTAATTGATCTATGAACCTTTATCCGTTATCTTAGCTAATCAAGATAGAGTATCTGTAAATCATATTTGCCCTCATTGTGCAATAGAGATAGCCGAACATGTTTTTCCTACGAACCTTATTCCTTTCCAATTAGGAGAATTTAACGTGATCTTAGGGATGGATTGGCTGACAAGTTTCAGTGCTCAAATAGACTGTAAGGATAAAAGGGTAGTATTAAGTACACCGCAAGGTAAGAAAGTGACATTCAAGGGCCAGAGGCAAACTCAGACATTCTTCACCTCGATACAAGCAAAGAAGTTAATTTAGAAAGGATGCGAAGCGTATTTGGCGTATGTAGTCGATAAGAGTAGAAAAGTTTCCAATCCGGAAGACATTCCAGTAGTAAGAGATTTCCTAGACATTTTTCCTGAAGAGCTTCTTGGCTTACCCCCGGACCGATAGATTGAGTTTACAATATATCTTGCACCCGGCACCGAGCCTGTTTCAAAAGCTCCATATAGGATGGCACCAACGGAGATGCAGGAATTAGCAAAGCAAATACAAGAACTACTGGACAAAGGATTTGTAAGACCAAGTGTTTCACCGTGGGGTGTAACGACTGGGAATTTCGCGACATGATTAAGTGATTAAAGTAAGATTTCAGTGGTGTGATTATAAATTATGTTATTATATGATTTTGATGGTTAATTATATTTATTGTATATTAGTCGCTGGGAGCATAGATAGATGCGTTCCAATTTAAAGAGTCATCTTAGGGGTTAAGCTGTGTTGTCGGGCCGTCAGGTAGAATGGAACCCGTCTTAAAAAGGGATTAAAGTGTTTAAATGTGAAATATGTGTTGATATGTGAAATGGAATGTTTAAGTGAGAATTATGTTCTAGTGATGAGTCGATTAGTAAAAATAATTGACTGTGAAGCGTAATTGAAACGATGGGCGTTGGGCCGTCAGGTAGAACGTGACCCGATACGCGAAAAAGGAGGAATAATAATAAAAAGGGAAATTTCATGATCAAATATGAATTGTGATGTGTGAATATATGTGGTTGCTTGTCTGTATGCATGATTACGTGATCTATTGATTTTAAAAAGGATTTAAGGGATTATTTGATTTAAAATAAGGTTTATTAAACCTTTATACATTTTTATAAAATTATTCGAGTAAGGTCAAGGCGTGAAATTTGTTTTGTTATCCTGAAAATAGTCCTAGAGACCTTCTAAAAGTGATAGACGGAATTATTTCATGATTATTGCATTTTAAAATGATTTTATGGAGTTTAAATGCTATTTTCAGCATAAGCTTATAAACTTCGTATTTAATCAACCGATCACTCAAAAATTATTCTGAAAATATGGCCGAAAAGCTAATTTCGAGATCTATGCTCTAAAATTGTTATTCGTTTCATTCTCATATTTTCTGAGAGAGCTATTTCTTGATTAAATTCATTTTAAGATTGAAAATAAGAGAAAAGAGAAAAGAAAATTAAAAGTATGGTATAAAGACCATACTACCCTTCCAAGCTAATTTATATACTCCCTTCCCTCCCCCTTTTTCTTTCTCTTCACCCGGCCTCTCTCTCTCATCTCTCACATTCTCTCATTTCTCTCTCTTTCTCTCTCACTCTCGAAGTCTCTCTCTCTCTCTCTTTTCCTCTCGGTACACCTCTCTTCTTCACTTAATTTCTATGGATTCTTCCATAAAACTTCATTATTAATCCATATATGGGCTTCAAATATTGTGCATGTGTGTGTAGGTGTTTGCATGTGTGTGTGTGTATGTTGGTGTGTGATGTTGAGCCGAGAACCTTGGTTCGAGGTCTTCTTGCAAGTTTTGACTTTGAACTTCTTGATTTGTGATGAATTGTTGCTGCATGTGATACTTGTTGTTGTTTGATAGAGAAATCAGAGGTTTTTATGGTTTGGAAACACCCGAATGGGGGCACCACCGTAAAGCCACCGCCACCGGTGATGAACTCCGGTGAACAGGTAGTGAGTCATGATGTGTAAACTAAACTCTACTAATCATAAAACTTATTTTCGGTTTTTGCATGTGTTGTTTCTTTAAAAATCCGAATGGCTCTTTATTTTGAGAAGATTAAGTTGATTTTGTTGATTTAAATGGTTGTGGATGTTTATTCTAGGATAATATTGAGAAATTAGAATAAATAGTGATTCAAGGATTTAGAACAATGTTTGCATGTGATGATTTCTTAAAAACCCGAATGGGTTCTTGATATTTTTAAAGGTCAAATAGATTTTAGTAATGAAATGACTCGTTGATGTTTAACCTTGGAAATTATTGGATAATTAGAGTGGTTGGTAGATCAATTAAATAAATGGTTGCATGCATGGATTGATTGTTGGAAATTTCGGGTGTTCTTGTTTGATCTTAAGGGATTCAAGTTGATTTATGTGTTTAAATGAACTATAGATGTGATTTCGATTTTGTTCTAGTAGTGCATGTCAAGGTTGAATTTTACATGTAAGCGTTTAGGTTAAAAGATGATTTAAAGGAATGATTGGTGACTTGATCCCAAGTTTTTATGCAATTTTGATGCTTGCATGTTAATGTTTGATTCTTGGTTGTGTTTAGTTGTAAGGGCCGAATGGAAATAGGTATGAAGGTGATTGATTGGATACTAAGTGAATGCATGTGTAATTTCTAAAAGTTATGTGATCTATGTGTGTGTTTTGGTTTGAATTAATTGATGAAAAGGAAGGATTAAATGCTATTTGTCGTATTTGCATCGTAATGTATGATCCGAAGTCTATATGGTTAAAGTATGTGAGTTATGGTATAAGCATGTTGTGTGTTTATAAATGAGTATATAAATACTCTTAGGGTATTGCGATTAAGGGAAATGTTAAGCGTTCTGGGAACGTCAAGTGGGAATCTAATTAAGGTTTTGGTTTTTGGATTGTAGATTCGGAGCGTAAGGGTATTCAGGCTAAGAAGGGGAAAAGTATACTAGGTGGCAGTAGTTCAACCTTTGTGAAATAGGAAAGCGAATTCAGGTAAGTTACTCTACTTACTTGTGTAAATGGTTATAAAGAGGATATTGTTCATGCCATGTAGAGTATTGAACTTTTATAGTGATGTACCCCTGTTATTGATTCTTGAGATATCCTGTCTTTGTCCTTGTGAACTTATTATTGATAAGATTATTGTTCAAACCCTTTGGTAACCTTTTCTTATCCTGATTACTAGTTAATATCTTGAACTGTTGTAAACCCTATAAGAACCTTTACGAACCCCCTTGTGTAATTATCCGTCATTCCTTTGTTTACCTTTTTCCCTAATGATCCTTGAAACGGTTTTGATTCCTGAACTTGAATACCTTGTTATCATTTGATCAAGATCCCTAGAATTGAACTTTCCTTATCCTTGATTCTTTTCCTCAACTTTGGATTCTTGAAATTTGAACTTAAGAATGAGTTTCGACTTGAAAGAGTCTGAATGATTTCATATTCTTGGTAATGATAAAATAAATTTAGTAAAACCTTTCTTTTCCAACACAAGGTTTTCCAAACGAATTCCTGATGGATTGGATTGAGATGTAAGAGACTAGTAGGACTAGTCCAGTCATGTTAAGAGGCTAGCGGGGCTAGTCCAGTTTAAGGCTGAAATTATGCCATAGGTACCTTAAAGACCGGATGGAGGTAAGTACGGGCTGATCACCCGTACTATTACGAAATGAAAGATAAAGTAGTCCAATCAATGGTTCCATAACTATTTTAAAAGGAATTGAATTTCCTATTCAGTAATTAATTCTTTGAAAATGAAAAGGCTTATATTGTTTTGAAAAGAGTTGATTATGATATTGTGAAGCTTACAGCTTGTGAACCCTGATTTTTGATTCTGATAATAATATCAATCGTATAATTAATTTCCAATGATGAAAAGATTCTCGCTTTCCATTTGAAAGATCATTTGAGATCATATTAATGATTTGTGATGAATGTCGGCTTTCACCCTATCTTAAGCCTTGTTCCCTGAAAGCCCAAAGCTTTTCTTCATAACCCTTTCATAGCCCAAAAGACAGAAATATGCCACCTAGAGATGTCAAAGTAGAATACCCTAAAAATAGAAATGGTATATTATGGATTTTGTATCGTAGAACTGTTTTATAGTTACTTGTTGAGTTTTATACTGACATGTTTTGTTTCGATCTAACCATGGCGGTTAAGTAAGAGGATGTCCAGGCTTAGGCACACTTCTCGTAAGAGCGTACCTGGTGGTCCCTGCCGTATGGAAGGCTTCCAGATGCCAGAGCAGATAGTATAGGTTTTGAGTGAGCAAGCGCTTAGCCGAAAGGTTGTTAAGATACAATGGGTTATCTGTCGGTTCCAAGTCGGGATCGACTATGTAAATTTGGTTTTATTTTGGGTTGTAAATTATATTTTATGATTGGTAGTTATAATCTTGTCTCATACTTTATCCTGTTTGATCCTGTTAGTAGCTAATTGGGTTTATGCTTATTTAATTCTTAGTTTAATGATTTGTGATGAATGTCGACTTTTACCCTATCTTAAGCCATGTTCCCTGAAAGCCCAAAGCTTTTCTTCATAACCCTTTCATAGCCCAAAAGACAAAAATATTCCACCTAGAGATGTTAATGTAGAATGCCCTGAAAACAGAAATGGTATATTGTGGATTTTGTATCGTAGAACTGTTTTATAGTTACTTGCTGAGTTTTATACTCACATGTTTTGTTTCGATCTAACCATGGCAGTTAAGAAAGAGGATGGCCAGGCTTAGGCACACTGCTCGTAGGAGCGTACCTTGTGGTCCCTACCGTGTTGAGGGCTTCCAGATGCCAGAGCAGATAGTATAGGTTTTGAGTGAGCAAGCGCTTAGCTGAAAGGTTGTTAAGATACAATGGGTTATCTGACGGTTCCAAGTCGGGATCGACTATATAAATTTGGTTTTATTTTGGGTTGTAAATTATATTTTATGGTTGGTAGTTGTAATCTTGTCTCATACTATATCCTGTTTGATCCTGTTAGTAGCTAATCGGGGTTTATGCTTATTTAATTCTTAGTTTAAAGGTGTGTGGGTCCTCATTTCGTAACCCCCAGATTGAGGGCGTCACGAGTTGGTATCAGAGCTACAGGATCTAGTCCCTGAGACAAGTTAGGTTTAAAAAGGGTTTTGGGTATATATCTATATCGCGAGAGTGTTCGACTCATATAGATATGAGTTAGACTATTAGGTATAGTTTAAGGGAAGTGTATATAAGCTAAAGTGGCAACTAGAGTTAGGGTGTGAGTAGCTAGAAGCTTTATTTAACCCTAATGTTATGTCTTGGTTGTTGTTTTATGTTTTCTCCCAGGATCCCAGTAGTGGTAGTGATTCTGATTCAGAGGTTAGTTTGACCGGTACCCCAGTGGACCTCATTCCACCCTCTTCAGAGGAGCCTGTGTATGTTAGTTCAGATCCAGAGGAGGATCCATCTCAGAGTAGTGAGATCCCTATGCAGATATCACCCTTGAGGCCAGAGTCAGAGACCACATCCCCTAAGCCAGAGTCTGAGATGCCTAAGATTATGTCTATCAGTGTTGGTGGCAAGTTAGCCCAAGATCGAGACTTTGTTTACTCCCGTATTCCTGAGTCAGGAGCTTTGGTCGATAGGCCAGCTCGAGAGACTAGGCAGAGCGCTTCAGTTATGGATGATGAGTGGCGAGTCCGGATTAAGATGGTAGAGCAGGTTGCCCGGAGGAGATTAGATGAGGGACCATCCACTAGTGATGCTGATGCTGAGGCCCGGAGGCTGCATAAGATCATTCACTGGATGTTGGTTGTGTTGAGGGAGATTTTGGATGATTAGAGTTTAGTGTTGGTCAGGAGGGACTTTTGGTGGAGCCCGTAGTTGTTGTTTTTCAGCGCCGGTAGGCTTTGGGATACCTGGTCAGATGCGGGGATCCCTTTTTCATTTGTTGTATTGTATCTCAGAACTTTGTAGTAGTAGTTGTTAGAAGTTAGGGGTAGATAGGGGATGTTTTCCAATTTTTACCTATTTCGATTACTTGTCATAATCAGACTCTTATCTATGTACCCTTGGTTTAATGAATCAATTATATATCTTATTTCCTATTGTGCACCCTGGAAATCTTTATAAACTGTTTTACATACTATGTTTTCACACAACTGTGTTTAAAATTTCATAAAATCATACCATGTGCCATGAGAAAACAACACTGATATGAGAAATTATATAGTAATAGGATTGCATGTGTAAATTGGGTAAAGCTTAAAACCCGCAAAAGAGATTTTGTAATAAAATGTTGTTATATATATGCCATGCTATCGTATTGCTAAATAATTGCTCAATCAGGTTTGTAAGAAATGGCCAACTCACTAGATCACCAAGAAGAAGAAATCCAAACCCAAGACCCAGAAATGAATCCAGAAACCACTATGATGAGTCGTCTTGCTTAGCTTTTGCAACAACCCGTAGCCCCTAAAGTTGGAAACTTCAAACACTTTCAATCTGTTCATCCCCCAAAGTTCTTAGGTTTTCCAGACCTGATAAAAGCTCAGCTGTGGTCAAGAGAGATGGACAAAGTGTTTGAGTTAGCGGAAGTTAAGGATGAGAAGAAAGCTCAGTAAGCGAGTTATTACCTTAAAGATGAGGTAAGTTTCTGGTGGGAATCTTCTAAGGCTTTACTTGAAGGAAAAGATTTGTCGTGGGAGAAGTTTACTGAGATGTTTCTGGAGAAGTTTTGCCAAGCTATATGCAAGATCAGTTGGAGATGAAGTTTTTGGACCTTAGGCAAGAAGATACGTCGGTAGCGGAATATGAAGTGAAATTTTCAGAGTTGTCTAGATTTGTACCAGAGTATGTGAATATGGAGGCGAAGAAGGCCAAAAGGTTCCAACAGGGACTTAGGTCGTGGATTAGAAGTCAAGTGGCGTTGTTGGAGATCAAGAATTATTCCGCCTTGGTGCAGAAGGCAATGATAGTGGAAGGAGAGCGTGAAGCTGTAAAAAGAGAAAATGAAGGTAGGAAAGTTGGGAAAGAATGGTGGAGGTCAGAACCAAAAGTTTCAAAAGTTAAAACCCGGTAACGGAGCCCAGAAGAACTGTTTTCAGAAGGCAGGACAACCGAGAAAGGATAGTAGACCTCAGATACAAGAATGTAAAGTTTGTGGGAAGAAACATCCGGGGAAATGTAACAAGTTGGATGTGACTTGTTTTAAGTGTAACCAGAAAGGGCATTACTCATCAGAGTGCCCAAATGGAGCAAAGAAGCCTGATTTAGCTTGTTTTAAATGCGGAAAGGTGGGCCATATGGCCAGAAACTGCAAGGAGTCTGTTCAAAAGGCCAATGTTCTTAGGATTGCTGGACCGTCGCCTCTCCCAGCACCAACAGCTCAACCCAGAGCTAGAACCTTCAATATGACAATGAAAGATGATGTGCAAGATGTGGATGTGGTGGCAGGTATGCTTGTTATTAACTCAGTAGAAGTAAAAGTATTGATGGATTCTGGAGCAACTAGATCTTTTATTTCTGAAAGTATACTTGATAGACTTAATTGTGTTGCGTACCCTCTGGAACCTAACTTGATTATGGAGGTAGCAAATCAAGAGAAAGTCATTGTTGATAAATTTTGTCCCGATTGTGTTGTGGTTATAGAAGGTCGGCACTTTTCTGCTGACTTAATCCCTTTTAAGTTAGGAGAATTCGATGTTATATTAGGAATGGATTGGTTGTAAACCATGAGGCGCAAATAGAGTGTAAAAGTAAGAAGGTGAATTTAAGGACCAAGGATGGTGATGAAGTGATATTCAAAGGGAAAGATAAGAGAAGAAATTTCTAACGGCTATTAAGACGAGGAAATTGTTACGTCAAGGATGCGAAGTTTATTTGGCTCATGTCAAGGACGTGGAGAAAGAATTCGTAAGTGTTAGGTCCCAATTTGTTTGTAGAAGGGGGGGTTGAATGCAAACAATACCGTTTCGTCGAATAAAATGCGGAATAAAATTGTGAAACAAAATTCAAGTTAAATAAAACTTTTATTAAACTTGAAAGGTGTTACAACTACGGTATCGGTTACAAGGGATTAATCTCAAATCAATTATTACAAATCTAGAATAAATTCGACATGAACTTTTTCTATTTTTGTAATTAAAAGATCAAATGCTAAAAGCGATTTGAGATTAAGTTCTAGGGATTTTAATCCGCTAGATTGATACACAAGAACAAGAGAGTGATTTCTAGTTGATTGGATTTAACTTTACAAGCTAGAAATTGTAAACTTGAATTAGCAGATAAGATGAAATATTTTGGCTGCTTGGTCTCTTTTTGTTCTTGGCTTCTGTTTGATTGCTCTCTGTATGTGTTATGTAAATGAATTGGTCTCTGCTTGTTTTTAATCACCACAGCCGAGAATGTTGAACTGGTGTGACAATCCTTTAGAGCTAGTAAGACAATTAAAATGAACTAGCAAGACTTTCGGTATGACTATTGATTGTCATACCGATTGTCATAGTAGTACAAATGAAATTGTCTTACTGAATTAATAAGTGATTTTAATCTAAACAATAATTCTATCAAGACAATCAACTGAATTAGCATGACTTTCGGTATGACTATCAATTGTCATACCGATTGTCATACTAGTACAATCAGTTGTCTTTTTAGAATTAAAACAGATTTTAATCAATTAAAATTCTGTAAATCCTTAATATTAATTATAACTTAATTAATCAATTTAATTCAATTAATCAATAAATTAATCTTTGCAGATATAATTTATTTTCTTAATTAAATTACATGACTTAATTAATTAATAGAGAATTAATACTAACGCTGAGCAGCATCCATTCTTCTGACAATCTTCTGAAAGTCATTGAGACTTATGAATCAATTCCGCCACTTCAATGCTGACACTCGATGTACTGTCTGGTTCATGAGTGACTAACTTCCGTGACGTTTCTTCATGTCTTGACTTTGATATTCTGATTGAATCCTTGTAATAAATTGATACCTTGACGAGATCTCTGTCACTTGATTAAATCCACGATCTTGATTTACATCACTGAGGCATGATCAAATTCTTGAACTTCTTCCAGTGAATCTTCAAGTCTGCAGATGAACAATGTTTCTTTGATCTTTGACAGATGTTACTTTGTGAGATCTCTCTGATGATTGATCCACTATTTACTTATTACATTCTTATTTGAGTTGAGTTAAATACTCGAATAAACGAGTAGGCTATGACATATGCCTTTCAATCTCCCCCTATTTATTTGTTAGACAATAACAACAAATACCTAGAGGATAACTCAACTAACAAATAAGAAAAAGATATAAACAGTAAGGTAAAGTAAATAGCAGAAAAGTTCTGGATTATATTTAACATTTTCCAGATTCCAAATGAAATTTACAAGTGAATACAAGATAGATGTTCCTCTAGCCTGAACATATAACTACATTAGACTATCTTGATTCATAACGCTCTAATCATATTACATTGAGTTTTGAGCTAATTGACTTCAGTTGTCTTCTCTCCTGACTTCACCTTCTTCTAAATCTTGAAGCAATTCCTTGTCAAAGACACGATCCTTTTCTGAAGTGAAGCTTGATGGTCTGACTGGTTGAACTCCAACTGACTTCAGCTTATTCTTGAGTTGATTGTACCTTTTAACATTCTTTTCACAATAAGCTTGAATCAAGTCAGCAGCTTGAGTCTTCAATATGGATGAATATCCAGCAGTTCTCAAATGATGTTCCATCCGGACCAGATGCTTAGCTGAGTAGTCTTTAAGAGATTGTACATCTAGCTGATAGATTTGAAGACAATCAGACTTAAAGAATCTCACCTGATGAGGATTGTTGACCACTTGAGGACTAGCCCTGCTGGCAAACTCTTTAAGCCTTTCCCGAAGAACTTCATTCAATTCTGAGCTTCTTTTGACTTTGTTTAAAAGAACCCAAATCTCTGACAACGAACGATTCTCAAATAGATGAAGTGACACCTTGAATGATCCTTCACTCTGACAATATACAAAAATGCTCATCTCATTTTGGGATCTATCAAAAGCAGCTGTGATCCTTGAGACTTCAGTCTTGATAGCATTCATGTACATGTCATTGTTAGGATTTGAGATTTCCAGCTTGTCAAGAAGATGTAAGAATTGCCTATCATTGTTAGTGCATAGCTGAGGCATATCGAGTACTCTCCTAGCTTCATCCCATTTTTCACCAATCTTTAGTCTGACATCTCTTCTCCTTTCTTGAGCCTTAATGTCATGAAGACGTTGCTTTTGAAGAGTTTCTGTTCTTTGTATGTCTTTCCTCCTGTCAATGATCTGAGAGACCTTCTTGAGTTCAGCTTCTTTTCTTAGCATCTCTGACTGCTCTTTCTGAAATTCTTTCTCAAACCTAGGATCCACTGTATCTTCTTCTTCCCAATCTTCAAAATCACTTTCTTCTTCAGCTTCAAATAACCCATCTTTATCTTCCTGAACTGGTTCAGTGGGAATGTCAAAAATATCGAAGTCATCCTGTTCTCCACTGTAGTAGACATCATCAGCCTTTCCTTTATCTCCAGCAGAAGTATCTTTTTCTTTCCCTTTGGCACTACTCCCTTTCTTCTCCCCCTTAGTTGAGGGATCCTCTACTGACTTTCCTTTGGAACTTCCATCACCTCCAGAGCCTGATCCTCCACCAGACGGTCCTTCAAAATAAGCTCTTTGTTCTTCATTAGGGCAATGAGAATTCTTGATCATGTAATATAGGTGCTTCATCCCTTCATTTAGATGTTCCATGCCCGTCTCTATCTTTAGAAATCTTGAGGAGTCCAGTGAATGATTCATCTCAACGAGGTCTTCAAGAGAAGTCATTCTTGTGTGTAGAGAGCAGAAGTTGGATATGTCATCAGCTGATAAATTTGGAGTGTCCTGAATAGAATTGAGCTTTGGTATTACAGTAGTCTTTAGATCTGAGATGTCATTCCTTATGATTGCAAGCTGATTGTTGACAGAGGTGGAAGAAGAAGACCGTTCAACCACTTGTGCTTTGAATGCTTGAGCTTCAGCTTGGCTTTTAGCAAGTTCTTCTTTTAGGGCAGCAATCTGAGCTAACAGGTTTACAGTATCAGTGTCTGTGTGTGCTCTCACCTGAAGTTCACTCGTGTTTGGTTCACTCATCTCACGTGCATGTGTTTCTCTCAATATAATTGCTCGTGAGGAGTCTTCCAGTTGCTGTTCTTGTGTACCTGCATTAAAAATTACCCTAGCCTCTTCAAGAGAGGTCAGTGGTGGTGCAATGGGAATTCGCGAGTCCCGATCCTCAGTCAATGCTATCAAATCTTTTGGAATAGATGTCTGAATTGCTTCAGGGATAGATTGACCGAGTTGCCCTCCACTTTCTCCAGATAAATCTGCGAGTGGAGAATCCCATAAGGGAGCCAGATGTGTTGGATCTGGGAGGGGAGAAAATGACTCTATTAAAGATGGCGGAGAGTCAGATTTTCCCTCTGAAGCATGTGACTGCTCTTCTGCCGTAACTATGGCAGGCACTGTAACCGACTCTACGTGCACTCCTCGCTGTGTGTCCTGAGTATGATCTGGGGAAGTGTATGATTCCATTGTGAGTAATGGAATTGTGCTTGACTCAGTACAAGATGCCATGGCCCTATGGCGAATTTCAATAGATTCATCCTGTTGAGAGAATGAATCTAGTAACTGTTCATTGGCCATTTCAAAGTCCATGTCCTGTTGGGAGGAAAAGGATGGGCTTTCAGATGCCTCAGAATATGTTCTTCTTTTCTTAGGAGGAGGCAGAGCTGAGGGTTCACTCATATTTAACAATGTACTACTTCCTAGTAATCTCCTGGGTAACATTTTAGACAGTGGGGGAGAGGTTGAGATAGAATGAGACGCTGTGTTTGGCTCTATGACCTGGGATTGAAGCTGTGGTTCTACAACTTCATGGTCAGCCCTATCAACCACTGGGGGTCTGTCAACAGAAGTAGGAAGAGAGTGAGAGTGAGGAATTACTACCTGTAATGGAAGAGCCTGGGTGGCTTGAACCACTGGAGGTTGAGGTTGCTGTTCATGGCCGGGAAGATTGAAAATAGGTAAGGGAATATAATTGGCCATGAAAGCAGATACAAGTACTGGAACTTGCATGAATTTGAAGGTTGTGTCTTGGCGAGTGTAAATCTTTTTGCTAACTGGAGGGGGTTCAGTTACAGCAGAGTTAGCAAAAAGGGCTTTGTGTTCAGGTGTGAGTAGATGATCTGCTATAAGCATGAGAAAACGAGCATAGTAACATGATACCCTACGATTTGTAGAATGATCACGTAAAGCAGAAGTTAGACGTCTCAAGAGAATGGGAAAAAGTAGTTTGCCAAAATTGATCCTTTGATTGAAAACAACCGCAAGACCAATATACTACAGAGTGGAAGTGATGTTATGAAAATTGGATTTTGTGCAGTTGGCAAACACTTTGGAAAGTGTATCGAAGAAAATATCCCATTCAGACACCAAATTTGATTTAGAAAGTTTGGTTAAATTGATCACCCCCTGATAGTGAATAGCATTGAAAAAATTTGTGATATCATTTTCAGAGGGTAAATTACAGAAATTGTCAAGTGGAAAATTTAGCGCACGATTGACGACTGTTTCATCAACTACATACTGTGTGTTTGCCACGGTGAATGAAAAAGATTTTGAATCATCGGCCACAGTAGAGGTTGTGCAAATCAGTCTAAGAAGATCGATATTTAAAATCACATTTGATTTAATAGCAGAGCTAACAATCGAATGGTCATTTAAAAATCTAATCCAAGGCTTAAATTTTTCAACATCACATTTTTCCGGATTAAAATAACCAACCTGATTATGCGCGACAATTTGGAAATTGAGAGCCATTTAAAATAATAATAAGACACACGCTTTTCAAAATTTTAAGAATAATATTAAGAAAATTCGAATTAATTAAATTAATTTAATAATTCGAATTAAATTAATTATAATCGAAAAATTTAGACAGAAATGTATCTCGTTAGAATTTTTTTTTAACTCACAAACACAGTTTTAATAAGCCAAAAGACACAAATCAGAAATTAAAATTAAAAATAAAAAAAGTTCAAAATCAACAACACAAATGGAATTTGAAGGGGCAAACTGATTTTTATAAAAAAAATTTTAATAAAAATTCAACAGCACCTTTGTATATATATATTTGTATGTATATATCACAAAGTGATGAAATAGTAAGCTGAGTAAAAACTCGAGCAAGGAAATACTCAGATTGATGGTTTGGTTCGAAGAGAGAGAAGAGAGAAAATTAAGAGATAAAAACTGTTAGATTTTTTTTTTTTTGAAATGAACTGAACTGATGAAATGGTTTAAAAACAATACACCAGACGCCTTTATATAACAGCTGGTATGACAATCCGGGATTGTCATACCGATTGTCATACCAGGCAAAAGAAGGAAAAGAAATACAATAGAATAAGTATTAAAATTATAACTGGTATGACAATCTGATAGTCATACCGATTGTCATACCAGGCAAAATAAAATAAAATAGATATATATAATGTTTATAACTGGCAAGACAATCAATAGTCATACCGATTGTCTTGCCAGTATAAAACTATACTGAAAAACACTGAAATGACAATTATATTCGCAAATGACTTTCAGCAAGACAATTTCAATTGTCTTGCCGATTGTCATTCTGGAAATAAAAGGATTTCACACAGAATTAATATGAAAATAAGTATATATATATATAAGTACTGAAATGATTTTCAGCAAGATAATTCAATTGTCTTGCCGATTGTCATTGCAGTAGAAAACAAAATAAAATAAAAGGAACAGACTTCTATTTATGTACTGAAACTATATTACAAAATAGTAAAACTGAAATAAACACTTAAAATTTTTACAGAAACAAAGACAATATATCAGAATTTATTATTTTATTCCAAAAATAGATTTCTATTGAATTTTAGCAAATAAAATTCATAGAAAAATATTTTTAGAGGAAATAAAATATTCTGAGATATTTTAAATTAACAAGTAGGGAAAATAAAAAATAGATAAGATAATATATAATACATAGAAATAAGCAAGAAATATGATAAAATGATAAAATAAATTTGCAAATGAATTTTTCATTTATGAAAAATTCATTTGTAAATTCATTCAAGAACAGATCCCAGATATTAACTAAATTAATCACTAAAACTATTCAACATGCCCAATTTACCAACTAATCTGGTAAATGTGGATTCGTCAAGTGGTTTAGTGAAAATATCTGCTATTTGTTCTTCTGTTGGAATAAAAAATAGTTCAACAGTACCATTCATGACGTGCTCTCTAATAAAATGATACCTGATGTCAATGTGCTTTGTCCTCGAGTGCTGCACAGGGTTGTTGGTAATGGCTATTGCACTTGTGTTGTCACATAAAATAGGAATCTTGTTCAATACAGAGCCATAGTCTCGTAGTTGGTTCCTAATCCACAAGATCTGAGCACAGCAGCTTCCAGCAGCAATATATTCAGCCTCGGCCGTTGAGTTGGAAACTGTTTGCTGTTTCTTGCTGTACCATGAGACTAGCCTGCTTCCTAGGAATTGACAACTTCCTGAGGTGCTTTTCCTATCAACAACACTTCCTGCATAATCTGAATCTGTATATCCAACAAGGTTAAAACCAGATTCTTTAGGGTACCAAATACCTAGATTTGGTGTTCCCTTAAGATATCTTAAGATTCGTTTAACAGCAACGAGATGAATATCTCTAGGATCCGCTTGGAACCTTGCACATAAGCATGTAGCATACATAATATCTGGTCTACTTGCAGTAAGATAGAGTAACGAGCCAATCATACCTCTGTAGCTTGTGACATCTACCTTAATGGAGTTTTCACATGGTCCAAGCTTGACAGCTGTAGTTGATGGAGTCCTTGCTGATGCAGAATCCTCTAGATTGTACTTTTTGAGGAGTTCTTTGAGATACTTGGATTGACAAATAAATGTTCCATCTAACCTTTGATTTACTTGTAATCCAAGAAAGAACTTCAGCTCTCCCATCATGCTCATTTCAAACTTGCTGTGCATTAACTTAGCAAATCTCTTACAGAGATTATCATTAGTAGACCCAAATATTATATCATCCACATAGACTTGGACTAATATAGTATCATTCTTATGTTTTTTAGAAAAGAGAGTTTTGTCTATGACACCTCTAATAAAGCTATTTTCAATAAGAAATTCAGAGAGAGTGTCATACCATTTTCTTGGAGACTGTTTTAGCCCATAGATAGCCTTGAAAAGAAAGAAGACAAAATCCAAATGATCTGGATCTTCAAAACCAGGAGGTTGCTCTACATATACCTCTTCATCCAGCTTTCCATTCAGAAAGGCGCTCTTGACATCCATTTGATAAACTTTAAAGTTTGAAAATGCTGCGAATGCCAGAAATATCCTGATGGCCTCAAGTCTAGCCACTGGAGCATAGGTTTCATCATAATCAATACCTTCAGCTTGAGAATACCCTTTAGCTACCAGTCTTGCCTTGTTTCTTGTAACCACACCATCTTCATCTAGTTTATTCCTGAATACCCACCTAGTACCAACAGCTTTCTTGTGTACAGGCCTAGGCACCAGTTTCCAGACTTGTTGACTTTCAAACTGATTGAGTTCATCTTGCATAGCAATCACCCAATCTGGATCAGACAGTGCTTCTTCAATTTTCTTAGGTTTCATCTCAGAAAGAAATCCTGAGAACAGACACTCATTTTGAGTAGCACGTCTAGTTCTGACTCCAACATCTGGATCACCAATAATCAACTCAAAAGGGTGAGCTTTATTCCAGACTGTCTGTCTTGGAAGATGTGATCTTGATGATTCGCCTTGAAATTCATTGTGATGTTGTGTCCTACTAGATGATCCTTCAGCATCTCCCCCTGAGTTGTTGCCATGTTGACTTGAAGATTCTCCGTCAGTAGCAGTGGTATCTCCATTGTTGCCAAAGTTTCCATCACTATTACCTTGAGTATCATCAGGATTAACAGGTTCTTCACCAGCAACAACCTCAGGTTCTTGACCATGTTCTGATTCTGAATCTGACGTATCATCAAACTTCAGTTTCTCAGAAGGATCTTCAGTTTGGATACTAGGGAGTTTAGTGTCATCAAATGTAACATTGACACTTTCAGTTACTTTGTGTTGATCAATGATATACACTCTATATGATCTTCTTCCATATCCAACAAAAATACCCTCATATGCCTTTGCCTCGAACTTACCACGACGATCATCTCCATCCTTAAGCACGAAGCATCTGGCACCAAATACATGAAAGTATTTGATAGAAGGTTTCTGTTCATTCAAAATCTCATAAGGAGTTTTCATGAAGTCTTTGTTGATTAGAGTTCGATTCTGAGTATAACATGCAGTATTGACAGCTTCAGCCCAAAAGTACATTGGAAGACCTGATTCATTTAACATCGTTCTTGCAGCTTCAATCAATGTACGATTCTTCCTTTCTACCACTCCATTTTGCTGGGGGGTTCTAGGAGCTGAAAATTGTCTGGTAATCCCTTTTTCTGTACAGAATCCATTGAGAAGTGTATTCTTGAATTCTGTCCCATTATCTGACCTTATTGCTCTAACAGGGACGTTAGAATCTAACTCAATCATCTTGATATGATCAATCACAACTTGTGGTGTTTCATCCTTAGAGTGAAGAAATAAAACCCACGTATACTTGGAATAGTCATCAACTATCACAAGACAGTAACACTTCTTTGACATAGAAAGGATATTAACTGGACCAAATAAATCCGTGCAATAATTGCAGAACACCAGTTATGGAAGATGTGTCAGTGCCTTTGTGACTTGCTTTCTTTGACTTTCCTTTCTGGCAAGCCTCACATAGTCCTTCTGGAGAGAATTCCAGCTGAGGCAAACCTCTTACCAATTCTCTTTTGACAAGAGAATTCATTGTTTTGAAATTGAGATGGGAAAGTCTCTTGTGCCATAGCCAACTCTCATCTGACGATGCCTTTGCATAGAAACAATTGACTTCAAGATTGCTTCCAGAGTTCATGTCAGCTACGAACAGATTTCCTTTCCGGATTCCCATTAAGGAGGGTTTTTCACTTTTCTTGTGCAGAATCTGACACTTCAGCTTGTCGAATAAAACATTGTAGCCGTTGTCACAGAACTGACTAATGCTAAGCAGATTGTGTTCAAGTCCTTGCACAACATATACATTTTCAATGATAACATTTCCAGCTTGCAAACAGCCATATCCCTCCGTTAAACCTTTGCTGTTATCTCCAAAGGTAACCACTGGGCCAGCTTTCTCAACCACATTTGATAGCAGGGCTCTATCTCCGGTCATATGTCTTGACGATCCGCTGTCAAGAATCCACACTACCGGTTGTACCTGTTTAATGCCCTCTTTTCTTGACGATGAGGTGCTTGCATCACTAGCCATGAGAGCAAGATTCCCAACTTCTTCATCTTCACTGTCAGTATCATCCCAGCTTCTTCCCTTTTCCAGGTACGCCCTTTCAGATTTACTCTTTTGATTAGAATCATAAGAGTTCTTCCTAGCTTGTTTTGGCTTCCTGCATTCTGTGGCAAAGTGTCCCAACTCATTACAGTTGAAGCATCGAATGGTGCTTCGATCAACCATCCCTGTTTTATACCCACCACTGCTGGTGTTAGAGGATGAAGATCCACCTTTCTGGAATCTGTTGTAGTTGGACTTGTACTTGAACTTGGGATTCCTTTTGAATCTGACATTTGAGAATCTCTTGACAATCAGGGCCATTGACTCATCCTCCAATTGCTCCAGTTCTTCCAAGGAATAATAATCATCTCCTGATTGATTTGTAGTAGGAGAATCAAATTCTGCTACTATCACATTATCTTCAACCTTGGAAGACTGTACCATTATTTCTGACTGTTGAGATTGATGTTGATATTGTGGTTGTTGTTGTTGTTCATCAGCTACTAGAGCAGTAGACGTGCTGACCACTCTTCCTTTCCCGTAAACTTCCTTCTGCTGAATCTGCTCCAACTCATAAGTCTTTAACACACCATAGAGCCTTTCCAAAGAAATCTCACTCAGATCTCTTGCTTCTCTTATGGCAGTGATTCTATGTTCGAGATGAGTTGGCAGTGTTAAAAGGAACTTTTAATTGACCTCCCTGATGGAATAGTATTTACCATTAATATTCAGGTTGTTGATCAATGCATTGTACCTCTCAAACACTTCAGTGATTCCTTCTCCTGGATTTGATTTGAAATATTCATATTCAGAGGTTAGGATTTCTAGTTTGTTCTCCCTAACTTCCTCTGTGCCTTCATTAATAATCTCAATAGTTTCCCAGATATGTTTGGAATCTTTACAATTCATCACATGTCTATTCATCAGGGGATTAAGGGAATCTACTAAGATTAATTGAAGGCTAGCATCCAGGGAAGCTTCTTCTATTTCAGCAGGAGAGAAGTCCTCAGGATCCTTCACATAAGTTCTCGCTTTGGTGATCACCACATCATTTTCTATTACCTCTGGTTCCATAACCATAGGAATTTTTGGACCCTTCTTCAACACTTGCAAATATTTGGGGTTAGCAACCTGTAAAAACAGTAGCATCTTCTTCTTCCACATAACATAATTTTCTTTATCGAAAAGTGGAATTTTAACGGTTCCAACTTTTTGTGTAGTCATTATCAATTTTTGAGTGAATAAAAAAATTCAAGAAGTGAAAGAAACACAAAAGTCTAGGATCTTGATTTGTACGTTAATCAGAAGGCTCTGATACCAATTGTTAGGTCCCAATTTATTTGTAGAAGGGGGGGTTGAATGCAAACAATACCGTTTCGTCGAATAAAATGCGGAATAAAATTGTGAAATAAAATTCAAGTTAAATAAAACTTTTATTAAACTTGAAAGGTGTTACAACTACGGTATCGGTTACAAGGGATTAATCTCAAATCAATTATTACAAATCTAGAATAAATTCGACATGAACTTTTTCTATTTTTGTAATTAAAAGATCAAATGCTAAAAGCGATTTGAGATTAAGTTCTAGGGATTTTAATCCGCTAGATTGATACACAAGAACAAGAGAGTGATTTCTAGTTGATTGGATTTAACTTTACAAGCTAGAAATTGTAAACTTGAATTAGCAGATAAGATGAAATATTTTGGCTGCTTGTTCTCTTTTTGTTCTTGGCTTCTGTTTGATTGCTCTCTGTATGTGTTATGTAAATGAATTGGTCTCTGCTTGTTTTTAATCACCACAGCCGAGAATGTTGAACTGGTGTGACAATCCTTTAGAGCTAGTAAGACAATTAAAATGAACTAGCAAGACTTTCGGTATGACTATTGATTGTCATACCGATTGTCATAGTAGTACAAATGAAATTGTCTTACTGAATTAATAAGTGATTTTAATCTAAACAATAATTCTATCAAGACAATCAACTGAATTAGCATGACTTTCAGTATGACTATCAATTGTCATACCGATTGTCATACTAGTACAATCAGTTGTCTTTTTAGAATTAAAACAGATTTTAATCAATTAAAATTCTGTAAATCCTTAATATTAATTCTAACTTAATTAATCAATTTAATTCAATTAATCAATAAATTAATCTTTGCAGATATAATTTATTTTCTTAATTAAATTATATGACTTAATTAATTAATAGAGAATTAATACTAACGCTGAGCAGCATCCATTCTTCTGACAATCTTCTGAAAGTCACTGAGACTTATGAATCAATTCCGCCACTTCAATGCTGACACTCGATGTACTGTCTGGTTCATGAGTGACTAACTTCCGTGACGTTTCTTCATGTCTTGACTTTGATATTCTGATTGAATCCTTGTAATAAATTGATACCTTGACGAGATCTCTGTCACTTGATTAAATCCACGATCTTGATTTACATCACTGAGGCATGATCAAATTCTTGAACTTCTTCCAGTGAATCTTCAAGTCTGCAGATGAACAATGTTTCTTTGATCTTTGACAGATGTTACTTTGTGAGATCTCTCTGATGATTGATCCACTATTTACTTATTACATTCTTATTTGAGTTGAGTTAAATACTCGAATAAACGAGTAGGCTATGACATATGCCTTTCAGTAAGGATTGAAGATATTCTGGTAGTAAGAGATTTTCCTGATGTGCTTCCAGATGAATTACTTGGACTACCTCCAGATAGAGAGATCGAGTTTACGATTGATTTGGCTCCTGGAACGGAACCAGTATCGACGACTCCCTATCGTATGGCGCTGGTCGAGATGAAGGAATTGGCAATGCAGTTGCAAGAATTGTTGGATAAAGGAGTGATTCACCTAAGTGTATCCCCGTGGGGTGCACCGGTGTTGTTTGTAAAGAAGAAGGATGGAAGTATGAGGTTGTGCATTAATTATCGTGAATTGAATAAGTTGATGATTAAGAATAAGTACCCTCTACCGCGAATCGATGACTTGTTTGATCAGTTAAAAGGAGCTACGTGTCTCTCCAAGATTGATTTAAGATCTGGGTATCATCAGCTCAAGATTAAAGCGAAGGATATACCCAAGATGGCGTTCCGAATGAGATATGGACACTACGAGTTTTTGGTAATGGCGTTTGGTTTGACGAATGTGCCAGCCGCATTTATGGATCTTATGAACAGAGTGTTCAAGCAATATTTGGATAAGTTCGTTATAGTGTTTATCGACGATATATTGATATATTCCGAGACGGAAGAAGATCATAAGGAGAATTTGAGGATTTCCTTAAAAATATTCAGAAAAGAAAGGTTATATGCTAAGTTCTCGAAGTGTAAGTTTTGGCTAAAGAAAGTACAATTTCTTGGTCATGTATTTAATAAAGAAGGAATCAAAGTAGATCCAGCCAGGATAGAAGCTGTGATGAATTGGGAAAGACCCAAGACTCCTACGGAGGTCAGAAGTTTTCTGGGATTAGCCGGATACTATAGAAGGTTTGTGCAATATTTCTCTAAGATTGTTGTTCCATTGACTAAGTTGAAAAGGAAGAACGAGAAGTTTGTGTGGATGAATAAGTGCGAGGAAAGCTTTCAAGAATTGAAAAAGAGATTGGTAACCGCCCCAATGTTAGTGTTACCAGATGAGAAAGGAGAATTTATGATATTCAGCGACGCTTCATATAAAGGACTTGGATGTGTGTTAATGCAACACGAGAAAGTAATAGCGTATACGTCAAGAAAAGCCGCATGAACAGAAGTATCCCACGTATGATTTGGAATTTGCAGCAATTGTGTTTGCCCTTAAAATTTCAAGGCACTATTTGTACGGGGAAAAGTCGAGATCTATACAGATGATAAGAGTTTAAAGTATATTTTTACCCAGAAGGAGTTGAATATGAGACAAAGAAGATGGTTAGAATTGATCAAAGATTACGACTGTGCAACAAATTATCATCCTGGAAAGGCGAATGTGGGAGCAGATGCTTTAAGTCACAAGGAAAGATTGAATATGTTAACTTCATCGGAGGAATTGATCAAGAATTTTGAAAAGATGGAAATAAAGGTGCAGACTCCAGATGGTGAAGGAGAAGCAATGTATACTATGTCATTTCAACCTGAAATTTTGGAAATGATCTGATGTTGTCAAGAGCAAGTGATGAATCGCGAAAAGGATAAGTTGTCAGGAGAAGAAATCAAAGCTCAAAAGGATAAAAGAGGAATATATCGTGTTAACTCACGTATTTGGATACCTAACGTTGTGGAGCTAAAGCACAAGATTTTGCATGAAGTGCATAACTCGAGATTTTCAATTCACCCTGGAAGTATGAAAATGTATAAAGATTTAAAAGAAAGTTATTGGTGGCCAAACATGATAATGGAAATCGCGGAATGGATAAGTAAGTGTTATACGTGTTAAAGAGTAAAAGTGGAACATCAGATAACAAGTGGATTGTTTCAACCACTGGACATACCAGAATGGAAATGGGAACATATCGCGATGGATTTCGTGGTAGGATTACCAAAGACCAAGTCTAATCATGATGCAATTTGGGTAGTAATCAATCGATTGATGAAATCAGCGCATTTCTTGCCGATAAACGAAAGGTTTTCGTCAGAAAAGTTGGTCAAATGGTATTTGGACGAGATTATGATGCGTTACGGAGTTCCAGTATCTATCATGTCTGATAGAGACCCGAGGTTTAACTCGAGATTTTGGCGACAATTTCATGATCATTTGGGAACTAAGCTGAAAATGAGTACGGCATATCATCCGCAAACTGATGGACAAAGTGAAAAACAATACAGACGATCGAGGATATGTTGCGAACCTGTGCAATAGATTTCAAAGGAAATTGGGACGAACACCTTCCATTGATTGAGTTCTCCTACAACAACAGTTATCACGCAAGTATTGGCATGTCGCCTTATGAAGCGTTGTACGGAAGAAAGTGTAGAGTCTCTACATATTGGGACAAAGTTGGTGAGCGCAAATTAATTGGCCCAGAGCTAGTACAACAAATGAAAGAAAAGGTGGAAATGATTCGAAAAAGATTAATTGTTGCTCAAGATCGACAAATGAAGTATGCGAATTGAGAATGAAAAGATGTGCAATTAATCCTGGAGACAAAGTCTTGTTAAAAGTATCTCCTTGGAAAGGTTTAACCAGATTTGGAAAGGAAGGGAAGTTGAGTCCTAGGTATATTGGACCATTCGAAGTGCTGCGACAAGTTGGAAAGGTGGCTTATGAATTAGCGCTACCTCCGCAAATGCAACATCTTCACAATGTATTCCACGTATCTCTTCTAAATAAGTATAATGCTGATGCAAGCCATGTGATCAAGTTGGAACCAGTGGAAATTCAACCAGATTTATCTTATGTGGAACAACCAGTTTGAATCTTAGATCGAAAAGAGAGGACACTTAGAAATAAAGTTGTACCTCTAGTTAGAGTGTTGTGGAAAAATCCATTAGTGGAAGACTCAACTTGGGAATTAGAAAGTGAAATGCAAGAAAAGTACCCCCATCTATTTGCTTAGACTAGATTATGGGGACAGAATCCTTTTAAAGGAGGTAGATTGTAACGACTAGGAATTTCGCGACATGATTAAGTTATTAAAGTATGATTTCAGTTGTAACGCCCCCAAATCCAGGTCAGAGGATTTGGTTGTCATGAAACCTCAATTCAAATTAATCTGTTTAATCAATAAATAAATGTCAGCGGATGATATTAATCATTTATGACCCCAAACTAATCCAAGATCTTTTAAGGTTACAGTTCTAGAAACAAGAAATCTAAATTCCACAAATAAATTTTCACTTTCTTTTAAAACTCTTTTCAACAAATTCCAAACTCAAAGCTAAACCCCCTAATATAACTTCGAAAAGAAGTATACTAGGCCCAACTATAAAATACACAACTATAATATAATATAAACAACCTTGCACAATAAAACTTACACTAGCCCGCAAACCCTAGACCAATCACCTTCCAAAAGCTTCTTCTTTGCTTCCTCGAATTACGCAGCTAAACAGCGCAGGTTAATCCTCACTGGAGGTTAAATTTGAAAACAGACAAGTATGAGCGAAAGAAATGCTCAGCAAGATCATTATAGTGAATATAGGATCGTTTTGATATAAAATCGACATCTGCATTAGAGCAGAACATTTAAAATCATAATTACCGAATCATAAAATTTTAGTTGAGGAACCCCAGAATTGATTCCTTAATTGTATTCAAAACCATTTTGATATTTTTGAGTGAAATGCTTCAGCAATACTTTGAATCTTGACGAGAATAAAACTCGTAAAAAGTGTTTACGGAAATATCGTAAACCACAATAACATGAAACAATGATTATGGATTGAATCATAAACTTTACTCAAAACCGAACTCTTGAAGTTAATACTTATTTTGTTGTCATATCAAATTAGATATCAATAAGAACTTTGATGCTCCCAACATCCCATACTGAAGTCAACATCAATCATCTATACTAATACCACCTTTGATATTTAACAACAACGTAAGTATCAACATAAGTCAGAATATGAATCAAAACTGCATTTTACCATTATTCCAAAATGAAAACAGTTGATAAATCATTTATTCTATGAATAACAAAAATGATATGATAATTTAGATTGGGATCATTCTCCGACGGACGTACTATCACATACTGATCAGCCCGTGGGATAGCACTGAGTCATGATTTGTAGAAACATGACCCCAAAAACACGAGTACTCAAACAAAAGGCAACATACCTTCCTGTGGAAAATATTGTGTCATAATATTTCATATGACACTTAGAAATAGCCCTCCATTGGACCGTCCATCCCGGTCACTTATGCAATTATGATCCAATCTTAAAACCTTTTATTGAGAAAGGGGTCATAATAATTGACACCCGAAATAATTTTATTTCCCCCATTTACTTGTGCAGGATTATTTGCAACCAAATCACTTTTCTCAAAATCCAAAACATTTATAAATCCAGTAAGTTGATAAGTAAAATCACTTAGCTACTCTGAACATAGAATAGCGGGAGAATACTTGCATAAACGGAATCATTTAATTCAGCGATATGTAAAATATTTATCTATTCCAAACTGAGAATAAGGAAAATAATACCTGCATAAGAAGATTTAAAGTAAATATCACTTGAACAATAAGTGATAATAGGGATACCTGCCTTTGGGTTTTTAGCAGTTAGTCACACTCGCAAAGACGCATCTATTCTGAAATTCGGTCTCAAAACATCACCGCCTTTATTTTACTAATCCTTTGGTCCGCTGCTCATGCAGTGCTGCAACCCAATATTCCCTTATGTTCCACTCTAGTCTTCATCCATACCATCTGGTCCTGATCATCTTGAAAGACTCGCATCTATAATTAAAAGATACACTTTAATCGTCTAAACGATAATTACTCAACGAACTGCGCGTTATCGCCCTATCGTCTACCCATACGATAGCCCACACATAACTATAACAATCAAACACTGGACTATTGACCCACGTACACACGTAATTCACATAGCACATAAGCACATAACTCACGTATCACAGAATTCATATCACATATGACTCGGTTCGTCAAAAGGTTAGACTTGGTACGTTTAAAACTTAAATCGGGTCAAAATATGATTTATCGATTAATAATCGTCTCAAAATGACTTGTGAAACAAGCGACCTTTCGAAACAAAAAGAGTTTGGGTCTCGAAGGTATTTTTATTGAAAGCGGAATATTTTTCTGAGTCTGTACGCGTTCGTTTCGTATTAAACGGACGAACGGTTGATTTATTATGAATTTTTGAACATTTTTCGGAATTAAAATGGGTCTTCGAATCATTTTGTAATTAAATAATAGGGTTCGAATACCCAAATATGTCTTTAAAATAATTTTATAATATTTATCGAGTCTTGAAGATAATTTAAAATAATATTTTAAAACTCGAAACTATTTTTCAGAATTTTTAAATTAAAATAAATAATTAAATCTAATTAAATAATCAATTAAAATTAATTAATGACTAATTAAACTAATTAATCAATTAATATTTAGATTAATTGACTAATTAAATAATTAATTATCAACTAAAATTAATTAATTATCTAATTATGATTTATTTTAGAATGAAAAATAAATTTTAGAATAATAAGTAATGAATTTCGGAATTTTTAAAATTAGAAGAATTGAATTTTAAATTATTTTTAAAATAAAACTGCACAAACAGTTTTCAGGAAAGGAATTGGGATAAAACAGATCAAGGCCGGGTAATTTTCCAGGTTGGGATTCGGGTCAGCCGGGTCGGGAAGAACCATCAGAAACCGGCCGGAACTTCCCAGACTCCGGCCACCGAAGTCCGGCCACCGGAACTCTGACCCCGGCGACGACCACCACCCTAAATCGGGGTCAAATCACCTCCGTTTGATTCGGTTTTTAATCCAAATCAGTTCTAGAGAGCTTCCCAGACATGATTCTAACATCCTAAATCTGAAACGATCACTCCATCGCAAATTCCGATCAAATCGAAGCAAAATCCGATTTATTTGATCGGAAAATTTGATTTTGACAAAAATCGAAGCTAAACCCAACGTATGATAGCTTAAATCGAAGCTGAGAACATTTAGAATCGAACACCACGATTTAAACAAGCCAACAAACACAATTAAACTCAGAAAATCAAAAGTAAAAACCAATAAAATTCAATACCTCGTTAATACTACTCCGGGGGTTAAAATCAAAAAATGTATATACCAATCAACTGCAAATCAGGTAATAAAGCTATCCCTAACATCAGAATCAACAAACATTCAAGAACAAGAAACCCCCAAATCAGCTATAAACCTTAAAATTATGAATTGAAAAATAATTTATCCTCGAATTGATTTGATGATATAAAATGATAGAGAGTGATCTGCGATTCATTTTGGTTATTCATACTTGAAATTTGGAAATCAGAATCACCTTCAAATGATCAATTGATTCTCAAGAACACCAAGAACAAATTTTCAATAATTTTCAGAAAATCAAACCTCAATTATTATATGTTATTGAACTCAATTTTTGACATATAATATACCAAATTGACCAGAAAAATATTACCTACACGATAGAATCATCAAAACATATCAACAACATCAAGAACAAATTTTCATAATTTAATCTTTAAATAATTCGAATTAAAACAAATAAATAAGAAAAATAACTTAATTACTGCATAAAATGGATGATTGATTATGAAAGTAATTTTCGAGAGCTTCGTTTTGATATATCGCACGCTTGAATCGGAGTTCGGTAACGCCTTCGTTTGCGCGTTTGATTCTCAGGAACGTATCGTTTTTAGGGTTTTTCTCTGTAATTACTATATTTTTACCGGTTGTAAATGAATAAACGAATAAAATGAAATAAGAAATATGTTATTTATATTTACGGAATATTGGTTCGTTCTGGATCATTTTGGAGCGATAAATTAGTTGCTTAGCCGCTAAGTAACTACAAAATGATCCAAAAATAGATTACTTAGCCGCTAAGTAACTATAAAAACGATACAATTTAATACCAGATTTTGATAACCATCAAAACCGGGCTTCTTATAAAACACTATATACGAAAATAAGGTAAAAATATCCCGTCTCTCGAGAATACGGGTTTTGTTGATTTATCGAAATGGTTATCGTACCGAAAATCTTGCGCCGGGCCGCGCACGGGTCAAACCGTAATCCGGATCGAAAAAGTCAAAACACGGAAAATGTCCGGAATTATCAAATTAGGTTAGGAAGGAGTTTTCGGAAGAGTTTCGGGTTGTAAAAACGCAAAAACGGTTGTGGTTGAACGATTCCCGGCTTTATAAAATAATTTTGGTAATTATTCAGAAAATAATTAATAATTCATAAATCATTATAAAATCATATAACACTCTAAAAATTACCAGAAAAATATCATAATTATCTATATTTTAATCTACACATTTAAAAAATAAAATATTCAAATAATATCATATATAAACATCCCAACATCAATTCCAATTATCATATAATTTACTAAAATTCACATAAAATCACATAAACAATTTCAAATAATAATATTTGAAAATATGGGATATTACATCAGTGGTGGGATTATAAATTATGTGATTAAATGATTTTGATGGTTAATTGTCTTTATTGTATATTAGGCGCTGTGAGCGTAGATAGATGCGTTCCAATTTAAAGAGTCAGCTTAGGGGTTAAGCTGTGTTGTCGGGTCGTCGGGTAGAATGGAACCCGTCTTAAAAAGGGATTAAAGTGTTTAAATGTGAAATATGTGTTGATATGTGAAATGGAATGTTTAAGTGAGAATTATGTTCTAGTGATGAGTCGGTTAGTAAAAATAATTGATTGTGAAGCGTTATTGAAACGCTGGGCGTCGGGCCTTCAGGCAATACGTGACCCGATACGCGAAAAAGGAGGAATAATAATAAAAAGGGAAATTTCATGATTAGATATGAATTTTGATGTGTGAATATATGTGGTTGCTTGTCTGTATGCATGATTACGTGATCTGTTGATTTTAAAAAGGATTTAAGGGATTATTTGATTTAAAATAAGGTTTATTGAACCTTTATACATTTTTATAAAATTATTCGAGTAAGGTCAAGGCGTGAAATTTGTTTTGTTATCCTCAAAATAGTCCTAGAGACTTTCTACAAGTGATAGACGGAATTTTTTCGTGATCGTTGCATTTTAAAATGATTTTATGGAGTTTAAATGCTATTTTCAGTATAATCTTGTAAAATCCGTATTTAATCAACCGTTCGCTCAAAAATTATTCTGAAAATATGGCCGAAAAGCTAATTTTGAGATCTATGCTCGAAAATTATTATTCTTTCCATTCTCATCTTTTTTGAGAGAGCTATTTCTTGATTAAATTCATTTTGAGATTGAAAATAAGAGAAAAGAGAAAAGAAAATTAAAAGTATGGTATGAAGACCATACTACCGTTCTAAGCTAATATATATACTCCCTTCCCTCACCCTTTTTCTTTCTCTTCACCCGGCCTCACTCTCTCATCTCTCATCTCTCACGTTCTCTCATTTCACTCTCTTTCTCTCTCACTCTCGAAGTCTCTCTCTCTCTTTTCCTCTCGGTACACCTCTCTTCTTCACTTTATTTCTATGGATTCTTCCATAAAACTTCATTCTTAATCCATATATGGGCATTTAAATATTGTGCATGTGTGTGTAGATGTTTGCATGCATGTGTGCGTGTATGTTTGTGTGTGATGTTGAGCCGAGAACCTTGGTTCGAGGTCTTTTTGCAAGTTTTGACTTTGATCTTCTTGATTTGTGATGAATTGTTGCTACATGTGATACTTGTTGTTGTTTGATAGAGAAATCAGAGGTATTTATGGTTTGGAAACCCCCGAATGGGGGCACCACCGTAAAGCCACCGCCACCGGTGATGAACTCCGGTGAACCGGTGGTGAGTCATGATATGTAAACTGATCTCTACTAATCATAAAACTTATTTTCGGTGTTTTCATGCGTTGTTTCTTTAAAAAGCTGAATGACTCTTTATTTTGAGAAGATTAAGTTGATTTTGTTGATTTAAATGGTTGTGGATGTTTATTCTAGGATAATATTCAGAAATTAGAATAAATAATGATTCAAGGATTTGGAACAATGTTTGCATGTGATGATTTCTTAAAAACTTACATGGGTTCTTGATATTTTTAAAGGTCAAATAGATTTTAGTAATGAAATGACTCGTTGATGTGTAACCTTGGAAATTATTGGATAATTAGATTGATTGGTAGATCAATTACTTAAATGGTCGCATGCATGTATTGATTGTTTAAAATTTCGGGTGTTCTTGCTTGATCTTAAGGGATTCAAGTTGATTTATGTGTTTAAATGAACTATAGATGTGATTACGATTTGGTTCTAGTAAGTGCATGTCAAGGTTGAATTTTAAATGTAAGCGTTTAGGTTAAAAGATGATTTAAAGGAATGAGTGGTGACTTGATCCTAAGTTTTTATGCAATTTTGGTGCTTGCATGTTAATGTTTGATTCTTGGTTGTGTTTGGTTGTAAGGGCCGAATGGAAATAGGTATGAAGGTGATTTATTGGATACTAAGTGAATCCATGTGTAATTTCTAAAAGTTATGTGATCTATGTGTGTGTTTTGGTTCGAATTAATTGATGAAAAGGAAGGATTAAATGCATCGTAATGTGTGATCCGAAGTCTATGTAATAACCCCAATTTTTATAATTTTTTTTAAAACCCTTATGAATAGTGATTTTGCTGATTATGCTGAATAAGAAAACTTTTCATACCACACTTTGTAGAGGTTCTTTTGTTATTATTCTGAGATCTTATTAGTACTCTATATGGTATATAAGTGTAGGTAAAGATCGTCAGAATCCAAATTCGAACACTTTGATTTTTCCCAAAAATCCACCAGATATCGAAAGAATTGAGTATAAGGTAACAGGATAAAAAGGATTAAATTCAAGGATTATAAGAGAGGATCATATAAGAAATATAATATATTGAGAAAGGTTTAGGGGAACCCAAGTAATAAGATCCCGGGTATGATCCGTCAAACGATAAACGAGAACGAAAATTAAGCGAACCGTATAACAGATAAGCGGTCATTAACCAAACAATTAAGCAAGGATTAGCATAAGAAGATGCTTCCACCACCAAGTGATGACAAGTGGCAAGAGATGAAGTCACCAAGATGATGTCATGCTTAGTCATACTACACTCACTTTAAACAACCAAAAAATCATCCAAATATCCCATTCACTTCATTTTCCACCACAAAAACATTCAACAAAGCAAATACTCTCCCAAGAACACATAGCTCACGGCTTTTTCATTTATTCAAGGAGAAAAATTCCAAAAATCAAGTTTCTAGCTTTGTTAATTTGCAAGGTAATTACCCAAGGTCCCTTATGATTAGATAAGTATATCCTAGGAGTTTAAGCTTCTATGTCTTCATGAATCTCTTCCAATAAATCAAGGAAGAAGATGATGAATAGTGTTTTCAAGATTACTAACTTTATTTTCTTTGATTTCCTTTAAGATCCAAGCATTCCTAAGCTATCTCAAGGCTTCTCAAGGCTTCTCAAGGCTTCTTAAGGCTTCCTAGCTACTCTAATCACTCCAAGGAAGGTATAACACCTCCAAACCCTAACTTTAGTTTGAGTATTAAGATTGTTTTGATGGTTATAGTAAATGAGAAGCATGATGCTTGTGTGTTTAGAGTTTGGATTGGATTTGTAGTGATTTGGATGTTGAAATCTTGGTTATTAGTTAATGAACTTAAGAATAGTTTTAGTTCATGTTTGAGAATAATATAAATTGGAAAACTTGAGGTGTTGGGGCTGTTTTAGTGATGTATGGATGGAGTTTGGTTTTATGATTGATTTGTGGTTGATTTGTGGTTGATTTGGAGTAGGATAAAATTTGGTAATCGCGTAAACATAGCCGTTGTAATACCCAATTTACTTTAGACTGTTTTTGTTCTTAACATCAGGACCCGTGAACTAACGGTTAGGTTTTTACCATTGCCATGATTGGATAGTTCATGTTACGAGTTTCGTTTTGATATGTGGTTCATTTGAATCCGATGTACGGTTTAGGAGAAACAACCATTTTAAGTAACGGCGCTTCGCGACCGAACCATTACCCCTCGCCTTACTTTGAAACCTTGGTTAAGGACTTTGAATGACTAATTGGGGTATGAAACAATTATTTTAAGTGGATTAGGCAGTTGGTAAGGTACTTGCGAAAGAATCGCCTTAAAACTCTTGATGGTTAATTTATTAAAAATGGCAGAGCCGAGGGTACTCGAGCGACTTAAGTGAATCATTAAGCGTGAAAGCGAATGTTAGGGCTCTAAAAAGTTAAAGTCTAGTTTCTTAAGCGATTGTGGTTTAATTCCGGCTTATGTTGTTGTTCTTAGGTTACCGGACCCACTCTAAGCTTAAGTCTACCCCGGAACACTCAGGCAAGTTTTCTACCCGTTATACTGTTGTTGTGATGTATACATATGTATATGCATTATCTTGTGATAGATGCATGATGGTTAATTAGCAAATCTTGCGATATATTGGAGCATGTGATATGGTATATATGCATGTCTGTTTCGTAATCTTGATATATATTGTTGATTCAATTGCTTATAGTTGCATAATACATATGCTAGAGATAAGCAGTAATTGCGTATACCCTTAGTATAGGGGACCCAAAGGTGAACATTTTCTAAAACCGGGAGTCGATGTTCCCGAGTATATTATATATATATACTTATATATATATTGATATAGTTTTCAAAATTATTAATCGAATAAGGTTTATTCGATAACTTTATTTTTATTAATGAATATTACTTTGAATATTCTTTCGAGGACTTATGACTCGGTTTATTTTATTAATGAATATTACTTTGAATATTCATTCGAGGACTTATGACTCGGTTTATTTTATTTAATGAATATTAGTTGAATATTCATTCGAGGACTTATGACTCCATTTATTTTAATTAATGAATATTAGTTGAATATTTATTCGAGGACTTATGACTCCGTTTATTTACTAATTAATATTCTTTATTTTATTAAACAATAATATTTCGATAATCAAACTTATTTTCGATTATTCAAATAAAGATCATACTTTCGTATAAGTAATTCTTTGGTTATTAATATTCATTTCAAGTATGAGTTTTAAAACTTTTACTTCAATTATTTTTATAAGAATAATCTTTATGGGAATATTATTTAAATAATAATATTCAGATATTTTCTAATATATCGGGACTGATTTATTTCATTAAATCAGCATTACTCCAAACATTCTTAAAAATGTTTTCGAGTCTTCAAAATGATTTTAAAAGTTAGAGCGGATCCCAAAACTCGTTTTCAAATTTAAGCTCTTCCTTTCAAAGGGGACTTGAATACTCGCTCAAAAACCTAAGGGATCCGGCTCTGTGGTGTATTTTATATTCGTAACATGGTTGCTGTTTTGAGAAAACAATTTGATTACTTGCCCAATGTTCGGGAAGTAAGTCCATCTGATTGAGTTGGCATAAGCGACAGGCCGGGGTACGGTCTATGAAGGTGTAAGAGGCTGGGTGACAGTCCATCCACGCGTGAGTGGCCGGGTAACGGTCTAGCGCGAGGTCCTAATGCGGCCAGGGTGATGACCGGCGAGCAATTCATCCATCTACAAAAGAAAAGGTTACTTATTGGTATCTTTGCCTGATCAGCAAGATATCGGGTTTATGCCAAAATTCTTTTCTTTCCAAATTTATTGGATATTGCAACTCTGTTCATACTTTACATGACAGAGGTTTTCAGGAAATGTATGGGAGATATATATGAATATATATATATATATATCGGGACTAAATGAAGTATCTCGTAACTTCATTTCATTCAATGATATTTCAAAGATTGAATCTATTCAAGTCTTATCTTGTAGTCTCATCAGTGTGATGAACTTTTGAAACTGATGATACCTTGAACGGTGGTAGTTCAAGTAGTATCCGGAAAAGATATAAGTAAATTGGAGTATCTTGTAACTTCATCTTTTCAACTTATATCTAGTTAATGATTATCTTATGCATGACAAAGATTTTCACAAAAACGTTGAGACAAGGCTAGATATATGAGATCACCTTGCAACGATATTTTTATACAGTTATAAACCGGAACTCTGTGTATATTATACATGTCAGAGGATTTCAAAGATTATGAAAAGTATATATACTTATATACTGAATATTTTGCGACTTGGTCGCGTTAAGATATCAACTTGGTTCATTTCTTCTTGACCAAGACTTTCATGAATACTATGAGAATGCTCATATATTGTTAATTATTATACATATTATTTTGGTGGGCTTGCTGCTCACCCTTGCTTTCTTCTTACATAACACAACAACAGATAGAAAAGATGAACAAGACCAAGCTTCCAATTCGCAAGCGGTTAGGAAACGTTCCGCAGTTTTCTGGAAGCGTTGATGCCGCCGTAGCTAAGGTAGGAGCTACCAATAGGCTAGATTTTCAATTATTGATGAACCAGACTTATGTATAATATGAATTGTAATAATGGCAAGGAATATGTAAATTATTCAGAAACCCTTTTAAGGTGTAACAGTTTATAATTGTGGAATAAAATGACTTGTGTTATTTTTTGTATTCATCTCTGACACTATAACTTGTGGTGTGTGTGTGTATATTGTGGGGTGTTATAGAAATGGTATCAGAGCCAAGCGTTATAAACCTCAGAGATGATGTGACGTTAAGATAATAAGTTCACTAAGATAATAAGAACTCTTTCCAAGTTCATAGTCGGACTACCTAGCGTAGTGCTGACAATTAAAACCCTTATGGGAACCCTTATAAATATCATGGTAGTAACATAGTTCGTTCTCGTATAGGGCAGCGGGGCACCGAACCCTGAGGTTCAGGAGCATCAGCCTGAGGATGTTTTATTACATGTTGGAGATCAAATTGTGAATCCAATAGAGTACCCTAACGAGGGACCGGATGAGATTCATATTGAGAATGTTGCGGTTGAGGATGTTATCCCAGAAGGGATTGTTGCTGAGGAGGATCTCGTGGAGGATCCTGACGAGAATGAAGAGAGGACCACTGAGGAATTGATGACCATAGTCAGGGCGACTACCAGAGCTAGAATGGCCGCAAGGGTGGCACTAGAGGATGAAGAGTTACCAAGGGCACAAAGGATGATGAGGGCAGAAGGAGTGGGGCCTTCCACGGCATCAATTATACCAGCGTCAGACCCTCTTCCAGAGGTTCCTGTAGACATCCATGAGGTTCCACCAATTCCTGTTCCCTCCCTTGTATAGAGCCCAACACCTACTGAGGAAATGCAACCTTTATCTCCTGCACCATGGTCACCTGATACCGTGCTTGGTTATACATTTGGATCTCCTGGGTCTGCACCACCTGCACCCCATGGACTGCTAGATGCTACCACTCAGGCTTCTCTTATCGCCGATTATTATATGACTTTGGGTGGCCTGTCTGAGGCCCGTAATGTTAGGAGTGATCTGTTGGATCAACTTACTGCACCAAGGATTGAGGGCGGGGTACTTCCGGTAGGATTAGCTTATAGCATGGAAAGGATTGAGGCTACCACCCGAATTGCAGCTAGAGGCCATCTTGAGGGTCAGATTGATCCAGCTCTACTTGCAACTATCTTAGACCTCATCACCGCTTTAATGGAGCAGGTTAGGGATGTCGTGCGTGCCCGCATTTATTGATCCATATTAGTGTGCAGAGTCTGAGCAATCTGACAAGGATTTCATGCAGCACCGCTTTTGGAGGATTAGCCTAAGTTATGAATGATTAGTTTTAATGACTAGATGATAATCTATGGTAGTACTTTTGGAATAGAAGCGATCAGCTCAAATGATGTAATTCTCTTTATTGTGTTTAGTTGTTGTACCCTCGAACAAATAGTTAAGTATATATTCGTTAATTTCAGTTCAGATCAGTTTGTTTGTGATAAGTTCATATTGTTAATTGCGCTGTGAACACTTAAGAAAGTATCATGAAGTTTATAGAACTTGAGAATTCATAATTTGCAATCATGCAAGGACTGAACGAGGGAAGGATTTAAGCAAAGTAAGTAAGACAAATATCCAGAGATTTTCAAAAAAATTCCAAGCATTATGCCCCCACGAGGAATAAGATTAGGGGCAAACCTTGAATGTGATAATCAGGGAGGTCGCAATTAAGATATAAGGAAACAGAAAGTCGAGTAAGGAAAGGAGACCCGAGACGGGAATCCTATACGGAAATTCAAGGACCTGCCTAAACAAAACTTATACTGTTATCCCTAACCACCACCCTGAGGAAGCAAGGCGATGGGAAATTCTTTCAGGACCTTTAAGTCGCTAAGCTCTCAGAGTTCCAAGGAACAAGCTGAGCTAGTCGAGGCAAGAGCCTAGCTAAAGGAAATAGAGGAATCATTTGAGATTCTAAATGATTGACGAATCACAAAAGACTATTTTTGTCACTTACCCTCCTAAGAGAGAGACCACCCGCTGGTGAAAGGCCAAGGAAGGCACGGAGCAAGAGATTATAATAAACTGATTTATGTTCAGTCAATTGTTTTCAGGAAAGTACTTCCCAAGGTTATGGAGATAGTGTAAAGGCTTTAGAGCCAGAACAAAGGCAGACGAGTATGATGAATTATAAATCTAAGTTGGAAAAGTTGTCAAGATTTGTTCTGAGGACACGAATCCAGAATGACGAGATGTTTGAAATCAATGCTTATGTTGTGTTGGTTCATGAAATAATGATAAGAGAAAGGAAAATAAAAAGAAACTGAAGTGGAAAGGAATATAAAGGCAATAGAGTTTGAGGAATGATGAGGGAGTTGGGTATGAGGAAACCCTAAAGACTCGTAGCAATAGAAATAGAAAAGTATGTAATCGTCAGGATGAGGGTGATTCACCATGAGTTAAAATTGATGGTTAAAGGCATAAGAAATACATATATTTTATCCCCTGTAAGTTGGGAGGATTCGAGGAAACCTTGAGATAGTTCGAAGGATAAATAATGAGACGCGGATAGACTGAGGAGACAAGAAAGTAGGAAATTAGGAAAATTGGATGAAGGAAGTGACATTCAAAAATGTGAAGTGTAAGACCGGTGGCTTGATACCCAGAAAGGGAGATGCCAGGTATGAGAGATATCCCAACATTGAGATGACTGTTGAGATAAACAACAAAAGTAAATGAGGATTTATTAAGAAGATTTTCACGTTGAACACGACCAATATCTTCCAGAACATCCATGTTATCATTACCAAATCAGGAAAGAAAAGCGGATAACCATTGTTATCTTTTGGAGGCCATCTGGATTGACCTCAATTTGAATAAGGATGCTATTATGAAATTAGGTATAGACTATCGAGGTGGGAATGATTAAATAGATAAGCTATGAAGGATATATGACTTTATTTATCCATGGAAGGATGCATGTACCTTTTTAAAGGTGGAATTAATGATAGAACCTCGATAACTTGAGATGAATCCTAGGGGAATGCATAAAGGATGGCATTTCGCCCTTAATAGGGACAGCATGAGTTTTGACAGTATGAATTGGAAAGGATTAAGGTAACAACAATCTTTAAAGATCAGTAGAGAATTTTTCAGAAGTATATAGACAATGATTCTGGTATTAGTAAATGATATCTTGATATGCCCTGTGCCTAGGGTGTACCTGAGGAAGGATTTAAGGATAACCTTAGAGGTTTTACAAGGAGAAAGGTAATATTCAAAGTTCTCAAGAATAGAAATTTTGATAAAGGAAATGTGACGTAATTATAATAATGCCGGGTGGGGCACATGTTGAACCATAAGAAAGTATAGATTGACCCAATAAGGGTCGAGATTGGTGAAATCAAGAAGGACCCAAAATAAGAGACGTCCTAAGTATGATCAAGAGTCAATCGTGACAATGTTAACCCCTAGAAGACCGAGAAAATAACTTATGGAAAAGTGATGATATATTTTTTACCAAGGCGTAATGAAGAGCATTTTCACACAAGCAGTGATTGGAAATGAGGTAGAAAATTTAGTTGAAGGTCATTTAAAAGATATTGATTGTAAGGAAACTTTACTATCAGGAAAGGCCAAAGAGGTGGCCAACACTTTAAATGTAAGAGGATAATTATAGGCGCTCATGCCAGAGGAATACAGTGATGATGGTTGAAGCCGTGAAGGTTGTATTATGGTTTGAAAGATTGACATTCCTTCTGATGATTGTGCGATACTCAACCGTGATAGTAGTTTGGTAAAGATTTAATTTATGAAATCGCCGTGAGCGGGCTATCTATCTTATAAGGTTATATCTTGAGATAAGCCATGACCATGTTACGAAAGGACTAAATGAACCTTTGAGCTTCATGTCTCCTAATAAAGACATATGGTTAATAATGGTGTTAACCTGCTATCGTTGCTTTTATTGAAACTCTTCTGCAAATTTATCTGCTTCATGCCATATGTACGCCAAGTTCAGGAGTGTTCTTCATGAATCATGGAATGGTGATTATGTTGCCTCCTTAGAAGAATCCGATACGACATGTATGGACTCCGTATGGTTAGCTATTAAGATTTCATAGAAAATGAATGACTACAGTAGGTCAGTGGTGGACCATAGTAATGCAACAATGATTCTGCGAGTAATGAGCTGATTACAACCGTGAGAGTTGTATTGGAGTGGATGTTAAGATTGAGTACCCCTAATGGGGTCGTGTTGATATATAAGTTATCATTAATAGACTACCTAGTGGGGTATTTACATATTATATATTTATTCCCTCTTATGAATAGAGAGTCGTATTACTATACTAGGAAGGTTGCGGTGCAAGCATAGAATTCTAGTAACGATGATGTGTAGAATGAGATCCCAGATTCGATTTTCGATGTCGAGGGAGTTTCAAAGGTGATTGTGTATAAGCACGAGCAAGAGCAAGGGTCCATAGAATGATGGACAGAATATCAAAAATATTTAGGCATGTGAAATACGATGCTATAATACCTGATGTTGATATATACGTATATGTTTTGTTCTCCTATGATAAACCTCTATAGTTCAGAGGTAGATTCCAAGCCAGATATTTTGTGGCAGTATATTTTATATATATACAATTCTCTTCAATTCGTTCTTTTCTCTCCTTTTCATTTCATATAAGCTGAGAAGAACAACCCTTCCGGAAGGGGAGGTATTGCCGAATGACTATCTATCTGTGTGATAGAAGCCTAGTAGGATACCACATGTTGTTTAATTGCTTGTCAAGTACTAAAGGCTGGCCACTTTCTGTACTAACTATGCAATAGAACAAGTGTTCATGATCATAGTGATCTCTCAACAAATTCCTTTACTTCTATATGATGGATCAAGCTTTCGAAGATAGAAGCAGCTAAAAAGGAAGTAGTATCAGTACGGTGGTATTCTGATTCTAACACGTTCGTGATACTAAGGTTGACGTGGTTATTAAAAGGTTATAGAACGCTAATGAGCAAAAGTGTAACCAGTATAGTATTATGTACGGAAGATAGTAACGACTACGAACTGGAAAAGAATGGGTATTGAGAAGAAAAAGCTATAATGCTAGAAGCTATGATGAGAGTCGGTTCAATAGACTTGAAAGAATTTGGAATGATCACTTAACGCGGATTAAGTTTTCTCACGATAATCGATCGTATGTCAGTATCGAGGTATCGCCTTATGAGATCCTTGAGGGAAGACAATGTCGATCTCCCTTATGTTAGGATGAAGATTGCAGAGCGCAAGATGCTCGGACCAGCAGTGGTCCAAAGGACCAAGGATATAATAGATCTAATCAGAGGACGGCTGATAGTAGCCCGAGATGGACATAAGAAGTATGTTGATTCGACATAAAAGGACAAAGGATAGGAAGTAGGGGACCTAGTATTGTTATAGGTATTTCCTGGGAAAGGATGGATGAGGTTTCAAAAGAAAGGAAAGCTAAGCCCTCGAATTGTTGGACCCTTTGAGGTATTAAGGCGTATTGGGAAGTTAGCATATGAGCTAGCCCTACCCCCGAACCTGTAGCAAATTCATAAAGTGTTCCACGTATCAATGTTAAGGAAGTATAATTCGGATGCCAGACAAATAGGGGCATATGAGCGCATAGACATACAACCAGACGTAACATATATGGAGCAACCGGGAAAGGTTATAGATTGAAAAGGAACATGTGCTTAAGAAAAGGGTTATCAAACTAGGCAGAGTTTGTTGGTAGGACCACAATGTGGGAAAATTTACTCGAGAGTTAGAAAGTGCAATGCTAAGAGAGTATCCCTATTCATTTTCTATCTGATTCCGGGACGGAATCCTTTTAAGGAGGGGAGACTGTAATAACCCCAATTTTTGGAATTTTTTTAAAACCCTTATGAATAGTGATTTTGTTGATTATGTTGAATAAGAAAACTTTTCATACCACACTTTGTAGAGGTTCTTTTATTGTTATTCTGAGATCTTATTAGTACTATATATGGTATATAAGTGTATGTAAAGATCGTCAGAATCCAAATTCGAACACTTTGATTTTTCCCGAAAATCCACCAGATACCGAAAGAATTGAGTATAAGGTAACAGGATAAAAAGGATTTAAATTTAGGATTATAAGAGAGGATCATATAAGAAATATAATATATTGAGAAAGGTTTAGGGGAACCCAAGTAATAAGATCCCGGGTATGATCCCTCAAACGATAAACGAGAACGAAAATTAAGCGAACCGTATAACAGATAAGCGGTCATTTACCAAACAATTAAGCAAGGATTAGCATAAGAAGATGCTTCCACCACCAAGTGATGACAAGTGGCAAGAGATGAAGTCACCAAGATGATGTCATGCTTAGTCATACTCACCTCACTTTAAACAACCAACAAATCATCCAAATATCCCATTCACTTCATTTTCCACCACAAAAACATTCAACAAAGCAAATACTCTCCCAATAACACATAGCTCATGGCTTTTTTATTTTTTCAAGGAGAAAAATTCCAAAAATCAGGTTTCTAGCTTTGTTAATTTGCAAGGTAATTACCCAAGGACCCTTATGATTAGATAAGCATATCCTAGGAGTTTAAGCTTCTATTTCTTCATGAATCTCTTCCAATAAATCAAGGAAGAAGATTATGAATAGTGTTTTCAAGATTACTAACTTTATTTTCTTTGATTTCCTTTAAGATCCAAGCATTCCTAAGCTATCTCAAGGCTTCTCAAGGCTTCTCAAGGCTTCTTAAGGCTTCCTAGCTACTCTAATCACTCCAAGGAAGGTATAACACCTCCAAACCCTAACTTTACTTTGATTATTAAGATGTTTTTGATGGTTATAGTAAATGAGAAGCATGATGCTTGTGTGTTTAGAGTTTGGATTGGATTTGTAGTGATTTGGATGTTGAAATCTTGGTTATTAGTTAATGAACTTAATAATAGTTTTAGTTCATGTTTGAGAATAATATAAATTGGAAAACTTAAGGTGTTGGGGCTGTTGTAGTGTTGTATGGATGGAGTTTGGTTGTATGGTTGAATTGTGGTTGATTTGTGGTTGATTTGGAGTAGGATAAAATTTGGTAATCGCGTAAACATAGTCGTCGTAATGCCCTATTTACTTTAGACTGTTTTTGTTCTTAACATCAGGACCCGTGAACTAACTGTTAGGTTTTGAAAATTGACATTATTAGATAGTTCATGTTACGAGCTTCGTTTTGATATGTGGTTCGTTTGAATCCGATGTACGGTTTAGGAGAAACAACCATTTTAAGTAACGGCGCTTCGCGACCAAACCATTACCCCTCGCCTTACTTTGAAACCTTGGTTAAGGACTTTAAATGACTAATTAGGGTATGAAACAATTATTTTAAGTGGATTAGGAAGTTGGTAAGGTACTCGCGAAAGAATTGCCTTAAAACTCTTAATGGTTAATTTATTAAAAATGGTAGAGCCGAGGGTACTCGAGCGACTTAAGTGAATCGTTAAGCGTGAAAGCGAATGTTAGGGCTCTAAATGGTTAAAGTCTAGTTTCTTAAGCGACCGTGGTTTAATTCCGGCTTATGTTGTTGTTCATAGGTTACCGGACCCACTCTAAGCTTAAGTCTACCCCGGAACACTCAGGCAAGTTTTCTACCCGTTATACTGTTGTTGTGATGTATACATATGTATATGCATTATCTTGCGATAGATGCATGGTGGTTAATTAGCAAATCTTGCGATATATTGGAGCATGTGATATGGTATATATGCATGTCTGTTTCGTAATCTTGATATATATTATTGATTCAATTGCTTATAGTTGCATAATACCTATGCTAGAGATAAGCAGTAATTGCGTATACCCTTAGTATAGGGGACCCAAAGGTGAACATTTTCTAAAACCGGAAGTCGATGTTCCCAAGTATATTATATATATACTTATATATATATATTGATATAGTTTTCAAAATTATTAATCGAATAAGGTTTATTCGATAACTTTATTTTTATTAATGAATATTACTTTGAATATTCATTCGAGGACTTATGACTCGGTTTATTTTATTAATGAATATTACTTTGAATATTCATTCGAGGACTTATGACTCGGTTTATTTTATTTAATGAATATTAGTTGAATATTCATTCGAGGACTTATGACTCTGTTTATTTTAATTAATGAATATTAGTTGAATATTTATTCGAGGACTTATGACTCCGTTTATTTACTAATTAATATTCTTTATTTTATTAAACAATAATATTTCGATAATCAAACTTATTTTCGATTATTCAAATAAAGATCATACTTTCGTATAAGTATATCTTTGGTTATTAATATTCATTTCAAGTATGAGTTTTAAAACTTTTACTTCAATTATTTTTATAAGGATTATCCTTATGGGAATATTATTTAAATAATAATATTCAGATATTTTCTAATATATCGGCACTGATTTATTTCATTAAATCAGCATTACTCCAAACATTCTTAAAAATGTTTTCGAGTCTTCAAAATGATTTTAAAAGTTAGAGCGGATCCCAAAACTCGTTTTCAAATTTAAGCTCTTCCTTTCAAAGGGGGCTTGAATACTCGCTCAAAAATCTAAGGGATCCGGCTCTGTGGTGTATTTTATATTCGCAACATGATTGCTGTTTTGAGAAAACAATTTGATTACTTGGTCAATGTTCGGGAAGTAAGTTTATCTGATTGAGTCGGCATAAACGTGAGGCCGGGGTACGGTTTATGAAGGTGTAAGAGGCTGGGTGACAGTCCATCCATGCGTGAGTGGCCGGGTAACGGTCTAGCGCGAGGTCCTAATGCGGCCAGGGTGATGACCGGCGAGGAATTCATCCATCTACAGTAGAAAAGGTTACTTATTGGTATCTTTTCCTGATCAGCAAGATATCGGGTTTATGCCAAAATTCTTTTCTTTCCAAATTCATTGGATATTGCAACTCTATTCATACTTTACATGACAGAGGTTTTCAGGAAATGTATGGGAGATATATATGAATATATATATATATATATATATATCGGGACTTAATGAAGTATCTCGTAACTTCATTTCATTCAATGATATTTCAAAGATTGAATCTATTCAAGTCTTATCTTGTAGTCTCATCAATGTGATGAACTTTTGAAACTGATGATACCTTGAACGGTGGTAGTTCAAGTAGTATCCGGAAAAGATATAAGTATATTGGAGTATCTTGTAACTTCATCTTTTCAACTTATATCTGGTTAATGATTATCTTATGCATGACAAAGATTCTCACAAAAATGTTGAGACAAGGCTAGATATATGAGATCACCTTGCAACGATATTTTATACAGTTATAAACTGGAACTCTGTGTATATTATACATGTCAGAGGATTTCAAAGATTATGAAAAGTATATATACTTATATACTGAATATTTTGCGACTTGGTCACGTTAAGATATCAATTTGGTTCATTTCTTCTTGACCAAGACTTTCATGAATACTATGAGAATGCTCATATATTGTTAAATTATTATACATATTATTTTGGTGGGCTTGCTGCTCACCCTTGCTTTCTTCTTTCATCACACAACAACAGATAGAAAAGATGAACAGGACCAAGCTTCCAATTCGCAAGCGGTTAGGAAACGTTCCGCAGTTTTCAGGAAGCGTTGATGCCGCCGTAGCTGAGGTAGGAGCTACCAATAGGCTAGATTTTCAACTATTGATGAACCAGACTTATGTATAATATGAATTGTAATAATGGCAAGGAATATGTAAATTATTCAGAAACCCTTTTAAGGTGTAATGGTTTATAATTGTGGAATAAAATGACTTGTGTTATTTTTGGTATTCATCTCTGAGACTATAACTTGTGGTGTGTGTGTGTGTATTGTGGGGTCACATTACTCAGTAGTTGGTTGACTGTTAAGATTAAGTATTGATAAGGGAAATGGAACTCGTGACAACCCAAATCCCCGACCCCGGATTTGGGGGTGTTACAGTCTATATGGTTAAAGTATGCGAGTTATGGTATAAGCATGTTGTGTGTTTATAAATGAGTATATAAATACTCTTAGGGTATTGCGATTAAAGGAAATGTTAAGCATTCTAGGAATGTCAAGTGGAAATCTAGTTTAGGTTTTGGTTTTTAGATTGTAGATTCGGAGCGTGAGGGCATTCAGGCTAGGAAAGGGAAAAGTATACTAGGTGGCAGTAGTTCAAACTTTGTGAAATAGGAAAGCGAATTCAGGCAAGTAACTCTACTTACTTGTGTAAATGGTTATAAAGAGGATATTGTTCATGCCATGTAGAGTATTGAACTTTTATAGTGATGTACCCCTATTATTGATTCTTGAGATATCCTGTCTTTGTCCTTGTGAACTTTTTATTGATAAGATTATTGTTCAAACCCTTTGGTAACCTTTTCTTATCCTGATTACTAGTTAATATCTTGAACTGTTGTAAACTCTATAAGAACCTTTACGAACCCCCTTCTGTAATTATCCGTCATTCTTTTGTTTACCTTTTTCCCAAATGATCCTTGAAATGGTTTTGATTCCTGAACTTGAATACCTTGTTATCATTTGATCAAGATCCCTAGAATTGAACTTTACTTATCCTTGATTCTTTTCCTCATATTTGGATTCTTGAAATTTGAACTTAAGAATGAGTTTCGACTTGAAAGAGTTTCGACTTGAAAGAGTCTGAATGATTTCATATTCTTGGTAATGATAAAATGAATTTAGTAAAACCTTTCTATTCCAACACAAGGCTTTCCAAACGAATTCCTGATGGATTGGATTGAGATGTAAGAGACTAGTAGGACTAGTCCAGTCATGTTAAGAGGCTAGCGGGGCTAGTCCAGTTTAAGGCTGAAATTATGCCATAGGTACCTTAAAGGCCGGATGGAGGTCGGTACGGGCTGATCACCCGTACTATTATGAAATGAAAGATAAAGTAGTCCAATCAAGGGTTCCATAATTATTTTAAAAGGAATTGAATTTCCTATTCAGTAATTAATTCTTTGAAAATGAAAAGGCTTATATTGTTTTGAAAAGAGTTGATTGTGATATTGTGAAGCTTACAGCTTGTGAACCCTGATTTTTGATTCTAGTAATAATATCAATCGTATAACTAATTCCCAATGATGAAAAGATTCTCGCTTTCCATTTGAAAGATCATTTGGATCCTGTTAATGATTTGTGATGAATGTCGGCTTTCACCCTATCTTAAGCCTTGTTCCCTGAAAGCCCAAAGCTTTTCTTCATAACCCTTTCATAGCCCAAAAGACAGAAATATGCCACCTAGAGATGTTAAAGTAGAATACCCTGAAAATAGAAATGGTATATTATGGATTTTGTATCGTAGAACTGTTTTATAGTTACTTGTTGAGTTTTATACTGACATGTTTTGTTTCGATCTAACCATGGCGGTTAAGTAAGAGGATGTCCAGGATTAGGCACACTGCTCGTAAGAGCGTACCTGGTGGTCCCTAACGTATTGAAGGCTTCCAGATGCCAGAGCAGATAGTATAGGTTTTGAGTGAGCAAACGCTTAGCCGAAAGGTGTTAAGATACAATAGGTTATCTGTCGGTTCCAAGTCGGGATTGACTATGTAAATTTGGTTTTATTTTGGGTTATAAATTATATTTTATGATTGGTAGTTGTAATCTTGTCTCATACTTTATCCTGTTTGATCCTGTTAGTAGCTAATTGGGGTTTATGCTTATTTAATTCTTAGTTTAAAGGTGTGTGGGTCCTCATTTCCTAACCCCGAGATTGAGGGAGTCACATGGGGCACGCCAGTTTTGTTTGTGAAGAAAAAGGACGGAAGCATGAGACTTTGTATAGATTATCCAGAATTAAACAAGTTGACGATTAAGAATAGATAACCTTTGCCCAGAATTGATGATCTGTTTGACCAACTCAAAGGAGCCTCTTATTTTTCAAAGATTAATTTGCGATCGGGATACCACCAATTGAAGATTAAGTCTGAGGACATACCGAAAACAGCTTTTCGAACAAGATATGGACGTTATGAATTTCTCGTTATGGCTTTTGGTTTGACGAATGCACCGGCTGCTTTCATGGATTTAATGGATCGTGTATTCAAGGAGTACTTGGACAAGTTTTTCATAGTTTTCATTGATGACATTTTAGTATATTCAAAGACAGAAGCTGATCACGCGGAACATCTAAGAATAGCTTTGGAAGTATTGCGAAAGAAGAGATTGTATGCCAAGTTCTCGAAATGTGAGTTTTGGTTAATCGAAGTGAGATTCCTAGGACATATTATTGGAAGTGGGGGAATTAGAGTAGATCCTGAAAAGATTGAGGCGGTAATGAATTGGGAAAGACCGAAGATGCCTACAGAAGTGAGAAGTTTTATGGGACTAGTGGGATACTACAGAAGATTTGTAAAGGATTTTTCAACGATTTTCGTACCATTGACCAAATTGACAAGGAAGAATGAGAAGTTTGAATGGACGGAGAAGTGTGAAAGTAGTTTTCAAGAATTGAAGAAAAGATTGGTAACTGCTCCGGTTTTAGCATTACCAGATGACAAGGGAGATTTTGTGATATACAGTGATGCTTCTTATAAAGGACTTGGATACGTATTGATGCAACACGGGAAGGTGATAGCGTATGCTTCAAGACAACTTAAACCACATATACCCGACTCATGACTTAGAATTAGCTGCGATAGTGATTGCCTTGAAACTATGGAGACACTACTTATATGGGGAAAAGTGCGAGATATACATGGATCACAAAAGTCTGAAGTACCTATTTACTCAGAAGGAGCTAAATATGAGATAGCGCCGATGGTTGGAATTGATCAAAGACTACGATTGTTCGATATAATATCATCCGAGAAAGGCCAACGTGGTAGCAGACGCTCTGAGTAGGAAGGAAAAGCTAAGTATGATAACAATACCGAAGGAATTATATGGTGAAGTTGAAAAATTGCAATTAGAACTTTGCGATCATGGAGGAGGGGAAGAAATGTGTTGTGCCATTACTTTTCAACCAACACTACTAGAGAGGATAAAGAAATGCCAAGATGAAGTAATGACTCAAGAGAATAATCAGTTGACAGGAGAAGAGATATGTACACAAAAAGACGAACAAGGTGTGTTGAGATTTTTTACAAGAATTTGGATCCAAAATGTGACTGAATTGAAGAATAATATTTTACAAGAAGCACACAACTCAAGATTTTCGATTCACCCAGGAAGTACCAAAATGTACTATGATTTGAAGAAGAGTTTTTGGTGGCCGAACATGAAAAGAGAAATTGCAGAATGGGTTTCAAGATGCGACACATGCCAAAGAGTGAAAGTAGAACATTAGAAACCAAGTGGTTTGATTCAACCATTGAAGATTCCAGAATGGAAGTGGGAAAATATTGCCATGGATTTTGTAGTGGGTTTACCGCGAATACGTTCTGGACACGATGTAATTTGGATGATAGTTGACCGCCTTACGAAGTCAGCGCATTTTCCTCCAATCAATGAGAAGTCTTTGTTAGACAGACTAGTTCACATGTATGTACGTGAAATCGTGTTACGCCATGGTGTACCTATATCAATAGTTTCGGATCGAGACCCGCGATTTAACTCAAGATTCTGGAGGCAATTTCAAGAAAATCTCGGAACGAAATTAAACATGAGTATGACATACCATCCATAAACTGATGGCCAAAGCGAACGAACAATCCAAACCATTGAAGATATGTTGCAAAGCTGTGCAATTGATTTTTCGGGAAGTTGGGACGATCATCTACCACTTGTAGAATTCTCATATAACAATAGTTACCATTCAAGTAATGGAATGCCACCATACGAAGCTTTATATGGGCGAAAGTGTAGAACACCGACGAGTTGGAATGAAGTTGGGAAAGGAAAGATTTTTGGACCTGAATTGATTCAGCAAATGAAGGAAACTATCACTGTGATCAAGAAGAGACTCATTGCTACTCAGGATAGACAAAAGAAATACGCGGACCCCGCCCGGAAGGATGTGAAATTCGAAATTGAGGAAGTTGTATTGTTAAAAGTATCACCATGGAAGGGTTTGACCCGATTCGGTAAGAAAGGTAAATTAGCTCCAAGATTAATCAGACCTTTTGAAATCTTAAACCAAGTAGGGAAAGTTGCTTATGAGCTAGCCTTACCGCCATAAAATCAGTACGTGCATAATGTATTTCATGTCTCATTGCTAAAGAAGTATAATCCGGGCGCCAATCATATGATAGAGATTGAGCCAGTAGAAATTCAAGTCAATTTATCATATGAAGAGCAACCTGTTTAGATACTGGATCGACAAGAGAGAATTCTTAGAAATAAATCAGTAAGTTTGGTGAAAGTATTGTGGAGGAATCCTAAAGTCGAAGAAGCAACGTGGGAGTTAGAATCTGAAATACAGAACCGGTATCCTCAACTATTCTCCTAAATTCTGAGGACAGAATCCTATAAGGGGGAGCGGATGTGACAACCTATAAATATTTGAGCTATTTTATAAATGCGATGTATATATTCATAAATATTCTATGTTATAAGGCCGACTATGCAGATTCGTTATAAATTGTGTATAATTTTGTCGTATGGCATTGCGAATGTTGCTGGAATATTTTTAAGCATATAGCTTTTGTACGTGAGTAAGATTTTCGTTCTGCGATTAAATAAGTAGCGCGATTTGATAATATTTGAATAGTTGCGACTACGCGATTAAGTAATAATTGAGATTCTCGCGATATAGTGATATTTGAATAAGTTGTGAATAGCCGGATAAATTATATTATAATATTTTGGAGTAGATTCAATTTATTTGCAATTGTTTGTGTGATTTTTAACGTGTTAATTATATGTTTCATGATTTATTAGTATGATAATATTAAAAAAAACTATTTTTAATATAAATTCTTTTGTTCAAAATTTTTGAAAAAAATTTTATTAAACTTCTAAAATCCCATAGTATTTATGGTATTAATTTTGTGATTTATGGATTTATATTTTAATTACTAAAACACATTCTTTTTAATTATACATTAAATAGTTATTGAATTACAAGTGTGCCCTTGCATGCAAATTCCACCCAAATAGAGATCAAGGGTAAGACCGTACTTACACCCTCCACTAACTCCATTTGATAAACTAAATGACCTATAATACCTTGCATGCAAAATCTTGCTATTAGTGGGTGAAGGATAGAATAGTAAAAAGCAAAATCCACTACCATTTGAATGAGACAAAAGCTAGACTAAATACTCATTTCACCTCATTTTCTTCACCAACACATCACTTCACTCTCTTTTCTCCCTACTCCCTCTCGGCAGCGCCTAAACCCTCCCCTACCCCTCTCATTTTTCTTCCTCATTTTCTCCATTTTCTTACACCTTTCAACTCCTCTAAGCAAGGGTCAACTATATTTGGTTCTATATCATTATTTATAGTTAGTTTCCTAGTTGCAAGTGGCTAAAGCCAAGGGTTTAACTTTGATTCTTGTGAATCTAGAGTTGAACTCAATATGGCACATAAAACTTGAGCAAGAGATGGTCTTGATGAAGTGTTTTGCTTCTATTTTCAATCCATGATCTTGGCCTCAAGCATTCGGCAATGACTCTCAATGAGCCAAATGGATTTTGTTGTTTATGTGATAGTTTTGTTTGTTTTCAAAAAGAAACTTTGCATGTGACATTTATAGAACTTATGATCTTATAAGATGTATTTTACAAAGTTTCCATCCTTGCATGCCATGATTTTAACGATAAAAGTTGAAGTTTATATTTGCATATTGTAGTATAAGTGATATTTTGGATAAATGTGCTATGTGACTTAAATTTGAATTTTGAGCAATGCATGCCAAGGTTTTTTTATCTAAAATGCTAGTATGATATGTGCCTTGATAAGTCATGATAAAATCTAATAGCCATCAAGTTGATACCATGTATATTTAGTTCGAAATTTTGCTTGAAATCGCATATGTATAATTTGCTCTGCTATGCTCTCTGTTTTTGCCTCGGTAAATGGCTTATATGGATAGGGTTATGCTTGTATTTTTCCATCAAATGATAGTAAATAGGGTTATGTACAATTTAGGATAGATTTGTGGGGTTGCATGTTGTTTTTGGTGTTGAAATGAGAGTTAAGGTGGAAGGAGGTACACTAGGCATTATGTAGTAGAATATTTCACCATAAGTATAGGTTGTTTTAGGTGAGTTTTGGTAAGGCCTTGCTAGGCCCGAGTTTACTGGAGTTAGGACTTGAGTTGTACTTGATTTAAGTGTCTCTGATTTGTTGAAAAACTTGCAAATAGGTAGGTGCACCACACATTTCCGAGAATAACTTAGAACAGGGCAGAACTGCATAAGCTTGAACTTTGGTCGATTATAACCACGCCATAGGCTAGGCCTTCATGGGGCCTTGGCTTATATAAGTATAATGTATCCTTAGGAAGTTTAAAAAACCATTAGAATTAAAAATTGAGTGAGAAAAGTGAGTTATGTGAGTGAAAACAGGGTAGAGTGAATTTGAGGGAGACTGGACAAGTGTCAACTTTGAGCAGAGGCCTAGAGAATCCTAGGTGAGGCCTTGCCCTGAAAACAAGTCTGAGAGTTAGTTTTAGGTCTTAAAAATCCATGGGAATTGGTTTTGTTAGAAGGCCTGTTAGGTAATGAATCACACACAGAGGGGGGTGAATGTGTTTTTTCTGATTTTAGGCTTTTCTTGAAAGATAATGGTTGAACAAAGTAAATTAAATCTTGCATAAAAAAATGTTCATGCAGAAATTAAACTTGCACAAAATAAAGAACACAGATCTTCAAAACTCACTTAATTTTTGTACTAAAAATTAAGATGCTTTGCTACAAAATTTCTAAGCTCTTCGAAGTTAAAGAGCTCAGCTTCTTCTCGAGAGTGTTACAAGAATTTTGATCTAAATTGTTGATAAGTGGCATTTTATACCACTTAGAACGTCTTATAATGGCTTGAATTGATGTCTTGAAATCAAGTATTTTGTGTATTTGATGCGTTTTTCTAGTGTTTATGCATTTCAGGGTATTAATTGCATTTCGGGAGAGATTTCATCAATAATAAGCCTTGGCATGTGTTTAGCATTGTAAGCGGGAAGATAGGAGCAGATTGCACGAAGAAACGGGAGAAAAACAGTGCAGATTCTAGAAGCGTCTGAGCGCCCGCTCAGCAGAGCTTAGCGGCCGCGCAGGGATGGAAAATCAGATTTATTATTTTAGACTCCTGATTCTGTTTAACTTCCAACTTCTGAGTTAGCTAGGCATTATGGGACTCCTATATAAGTAAATTTCAGAGACGTTTCACAAAGGTTGGATCACAGTATTTATCGAAGAGCGAGGAGATAAGGAAGAAGACCGTTTTAGCACACCGCAATGAAGAGGAAGCATATTTTCTTGTGATTCTTTATTTCGTTGTAACGTTGGATGCTAGTTTTCTTTACTCTGAACCTATTTACTCTTGTGATCGTGGGGTCGTAACGGATTTACTATGGAATTCTTTAGTTAGTTGTTTAATACCTTAGTGTGTGATGATTGTATGATATCTAGTATTGGTTGTGCGTATTCGTCTTATGTGCGTCGCGAACATATAAGATAGGGTGTTAATCTCTTGTGAAGCGACGGTGGATCTTGAGATTTAGAACTTGCCATGCTAGCATAGGTTCATGTAAGAGTATACATGATTGTGGGTAACTCTAACCGTTTTATTCGTCCTGTATAATTAAAAGGAATAATTTGTGCTTAAATCATTATGTTGTCAATTTCTGTAGACATATAGGGACTCAACATAATTGATGCATATTCAACTTCTATCTTATTTGTGGATGTTTGGTAGAATGGTATTAGTACAATAAAAGTTGGCTTTTATCAGTTTCGTGTTATTCGATTAATATCATCACTGTTGAATGCTAGGGGTAATAACGATGACTATAGAAGGAAGTAGTAATGAAGTTGTGATCTCATGAGTGTTTTAATATTGTTAATTCAAGTGTTAATTAAGTGCTTAAGTCTAGTAGTTAATTGTAGTTAATAATTAGTTACTCAATTCTAAGTGTTATTGTTTTAACATTGAGAAGTAATCATACATTGGTGAGTGAGTGTAATTGAACATAATTAGTCTGAGTCTCTGTGGGAACGAACTAGAAAGTATTCTATATTACTTGCGAACGCGTATATTTGTGTATGTTATTAGCACGTGTTTTCGCCCTAACAAGTTTTTGGCGCCGCTGCCGGGGACTCGACATTTTTGTTTAGTTTATGTACTTAGCATCATTGGTCATTAGGACTCAGTGATTAAGACGTGTTACTTATTGTTTCTGGTTGTGTTTCAGGTACTTTAGCGAGCGTTTATGCAAACTCGTTCTCGTACTCGCAAGAGGACTTTAGATATGGCTGAGGAGACAGACGAAGTTCTTGATATTCCGGAGAAGATAGATTTTGAAGATTCGGATTCAAGAAGTGAGCAGAAAGAGCCAGTAATCATGGGTGATCGTATTGTTCCGGCAGATCCAGCTCTTATGAACTTTTCTCGGCCTAAAATTGATGACATTCAGTCTAGCATCATGCACCCGGCTATTGATGCCAATAACTTTGTAATCAAGTTGGGCACTATTCAGATGGTGCAGAATTCCGTTTCTTTTGGAGGTGCTGCGACTGAAAACCCCAACATGCACATAAGGAATTTTGTCGAGATCTGTAGTACTTTCAAATATAATGGTGTGACTGATGAGGCTATCAAGCTGAGGCTTTTCCCATTCTCACTGAGGGATAAAGCTAAGGACTGGTTACATTCTGAACCAGCTGGGTCTATCACTACTTGGCAAGATCTTGCGCAAAAGTTTCTGGTGAAGTTTTATCCAATGGCGAAGACTGCTGCTATGAGGAGTGCTCTTACTCAGTTTGTGTAGCAACCTACATAATCTATGTGCGAAGCTTGGGAGCGCTACAAGGAAATGTTGAGAAAGTGTCCACATCATGGAATGCCTGATTGGATGGTGATCACTGGTTTCTATAATGGTTTGGGGTCCAATCTCGGCCTATGCTCGATGCAGCAGCTGGAGGCGCCTTGTGGGCCAAAAGCTATACCGAGGCTTATAATCTTATTGAGACTATAGCTGCAAATGAGCATCAAAACCCGACTCAAAGGATGATGCCTGGAAAGGTAGCAGGTATTTTGGAAGTTGATGCAGTTACAGCTATTGCAGCACAGCTCCAAGCGCTGTCTATGAAGGTCGATTCTCTAGCCACCTATGGAGTCAATCAGATAGCTATGGTCTGTGAGCTTTGTGCAGGTTCTCATGCTACGGATCAGTGTTCTCTTGTTAATGAATCTGTTCAGTATGTGAACAATTATCAGCGACCGCAGCAGCCTGTGCCAGCTACTTATCATCCTAACAACAGAAATCATCCAAATTTCAGTTGGAGTAATAATCAGAATGCTATTCTGCAACCATATCAGCAAGGCGTAAGTAAACAATTCAATCCACCTGGATTACAGCAACCACAGCATTATGCTCAAAGGAAATCATATCCTCAACAAGGCGGTGCAGCTCCACCCTCTAGTGCTGATTTTGAGGAACTTAAGCTGTTGTGCAAGAGTCAGGCGGTCTCTATCAAGACCTTGGAAAATCAAATCTGTCAAATAGCCAATGCAGTGCTTAATCATGAACCTGGCACACTTCCCAGTGATACTGAAGTGCCAGACAGGAAGGAAGCTAAAGAGCAAGTCAAGGCTATTACCTTAAGGTCTGGAAAAGTTGTTGATGCTGAAAAAGCAAAAGAAGGAGAACCTGAAGTTGGTGATGAAGAAGCTAAGAAAAAAGGAGAAAGCGGTGGAACCAAGGAAGAATACTGTTGAACATACTCTGCCTGAGGGTAATACAGGGGAGAAACAGCTCTATCCTCCACCACCTTTCCCTAAGAGATTACAACAACAAAAGCTGGATAAGCAGTTCGGTAAGTTTCTGGAGGTGTTCAAGAAACTTCACATCAACATACCTTTCGCTGAGGCTCTGGAGCAAATGCCTAGTTATGCGAAATTTATGAAGAGTATTCTTTCAAGGAAGGTGAAACTGGATGATCTTGAGACCGTTGCTTTAACGGAAGAATGCAGTGTTGTGCTGCAACAAAAGTTACCTCCAAAGCTTAAAGATCCAGGTAGCTTCACCATTCCTTGCACTATTGGCAAGTTGTCTTTTGACAAGTGCCTTTGTGATTTGGGACCAAGCATCAATCTGATGCTGTTGTCGATCTTCAAAAAGTTAAATTTACCTGATCCAATACCCACCTACATGTCTCTGCAATTAGTTGATCGTTCTATTACATACCCATGAGGCATAGTAGAGGATGTGCTAGTAAAGGTGGATAAGCTCTTCTTTCCTGCAGACTTTGTTATTCTGGATTTCGAGGAAGATAAGAAGATTCCCATAATCTTGGGGAGACCTTTCTTGGCTACAGGCCGTACCTTGATAGATGTGCAGAAAGGTGAACTTACTATGCGGGTGCAGGATCAGGATGTGACATTCAATGTATTTAAAGCCATGAAATTCCCTAAAGAAGATGAGGAGTGCTTAAAAGTGGATTTGATTGATTCTGCGGTTACTTCAGAACTTGATCATATGCTAATGTCTGATGCATTAGAGAAGGCCTTAGTGGGGGATTTTGACAATGATGATGAGGATGGCAATGAGCAACTACAATATCTAAATGCTTCTCCTTGGAGGCGAAATCTAGTCATGCCATTTGAATCTCATGGTACTTCTGACCTCAAAAATGCTGAAGGAAAGCTCAAACCATCTATTGAGGAAGCACCTATCTTGGAGCATAAACCATTGCCTTAACACTTGAGGTATGCTTTTTTAGGTGATGCATCTACTTTACCTGTTATTATTGCATCTGACCTTTTAGGTAATGAGGAGGACAAGCTCTTAAGGATCTTGAGAGAATTCAAATCGACTATCGGATGGACTATAACAGACATCAAAGGGATCAGCCCTTCATATTGCATGCATAAAATTCTTCTAGAGGAGGGTAGTAACCCGACTGTTGAGCAACAGCGCAGACTTAATCCTATCATGAAAGAAGTGGTGAAGAAATAAATTCTGAAGTGGCTAGATGCAGGAATCATTTATCCTATTTCTGACAGTTTTTGGGTGAGCCCTGTGCAATGTGTACCTAAGAAAGGAGGTATCACTGTGGTAGCAAATGAGAAGAACGAGCTCATCCCCACTCGAACAGTCACAGGATGGAGGGTATGCATGGACTACAGAAAGTTGAACAAGGCCATGAGGAAGGATCACTTCCCTCTTCCGTTTATTGATCAAATGTTTGACAGGTTGGCCGGTCACGAGTATTATAGTCTTCTGGATGGTTATTCGGGGTATAATCAGATATGTATTGCACCAGAGGACCTAGAAAAGACTACCTTCACTTGTCCATTTGGCACGTTTGCTTTTCGCAGAGTTTCGTTTGGCTTATGTGGCGTACCGGCCACTTTTCAGAGATATATGATGGCTATATTCTCTGATATGATTGGAAATAATGTCGAGGTGTTCATGGACGACTTCTCCGTCTTTGGACATTCGTATGATGAATGTTTGAATAATCTTCGTGTAGTACTCAAAAGGTGTGTGGAAACTAATTTGGTGCTCAACTGGGAAAAATATCACTTTATGGTGCGTGAAGGCATTATTCTTGGGCATAAGGTCTCTAGCAAAGGTCTTGAGGTGGACAAAGCCAAGGTGGGAGTCATTGAAAATCTTCCACCACCTATTTATGTGAAAGGAATCCGTAGTTTTCTTGGTCATGCGGGTTTTTATCGGTGTTTCATCAAGGACTTTTCGAAGATATCTAAACTGTTGTGCAACTTGCTTGAGAAGGACGTGCCTTTTAAATTTGATGATGAATGCTTGACGGCATTCGAGACTCTCAAGAAGAGTTTGATAACTGCACCAGTTATTATAGCACCGGATTGGACAGAGCCTTTTTAGATGATGTGTGATGCGAGTGATTATGCGGTGGGCGCAGTTCTTGGGCAGCACAAGAATAATCTCTTTCATGTGGTCTACTATGCTAGGAAGACCTTAAATGGGGCCCAAATGAACTACACCACTACTGAGAAGGAGCTCTTGGCTATAGTCTTTGGTTTCAAAAAATTTCGATCTTATTTGCTTGGGACAAAGGTGACAGTATTCACTGATCACGCGGCCATTCGCTATTTGGTTTCCAAGAAGGATTCGAAGCCCAGACTCATTCGTTGGGTGCTCTTGCTACAGGAATTTGAATTAGAGATCAAGGATCGAAAAGGTACTGAGAATCAAGTAGCTGACCATCTCTCTAGACTGGAGAATCCCGAGTCTACTTCACATGATAAGACGTTGATCAACGAATCTTTTCCGGATGAGCAGTTGTTCGCAGTTCAGGAGGAAGAGCCATGGTTCGCAGATATTGTGAATTATCTTGTCAGCAATATAATGCCTCCTAATTTGACCACAGCTCAAAAGAAGAAGTTTCTGCATGAGGTGAAGTGGTATATGTGGGATGAACCGTATTTATTTAGACAGGGAGTTGACCAGATCATCAGGAGATGTATCCCATTCTGTGAGACGGAGGGGATATTACGAGACTGCCACTCCACAGGTTATGGTGGACATTATGGTGGTGAGAAGACGGTAGCTCATATTCTGCAAGCAGGTTTTTTCTGGCGTACTTTGTTTAAGGATGCTCATCAGTTCGTTTTAAGGTGTGATCATTGCCAAAGAGTGGGGAATCTTACAAGGAAGGATGAGATGCCGTTAAATGTGATGCTTGAAGTCGAGGTTTTTGATGTTTGGGGAATTGATTTCATAGGGCCTTTTGTCTCATCCTGCAATAATCAGTACATCTTGCTGGCATTCGATTATGTCTCGAAATGGGTAGAAGTCAAAGCTCTACCGACGAATGATGTAAAGGTAGTGTTGAATTTTCTTCATAAACAGATTTTCACAAGGTTTGGAACGCCACGAGTGATCATAAGTGATGAAGGGTCGCATTTCTGCAACCGTAAGTTCACTTCTATGATGCAGCGCTATAATGTGAATCATCGTGTTACTACTGCCTATCATCCACAAACTAATGGTCAAGCGGAAGTGTCTAACAGAGAGATCAAGCGCATTCTAGAGAAGGTTGTTTGTCCGTCAAGGAAGGATTGGTCTTTAAAGCTCGATGAAGCTGTGTGGGCTTACAGAACAACATATAAGACTCCACTTGGGTTGTTTCAACTTTTGTATGGTAAGGGATGTCATTTACCTGCGGAGCTTGAGCATAAGGCCTATTGGGCGTTGAAGAAGTTGAACCTGGATCTAGATGCAGCTGGAAATAAGCGAATGCTTCAGCTAAATGAACTTCATGAATTTCGACTCCAAGCGTACGAGAACAACAAAGTGTACAAGGAAAAAGTGAAAAGGTGGCACGACAGGAAGTTATATCCTAAGTAATTTGTGCCGGGACATCAAGTTCTTTTATTCAACTCTTGTCTCCGACTTTTTCCTGGGAAGTTGAAATTAAGGTGGTCAGGACCTTTTATTGTCAAAACTGTGTTTCCGCATGGAGCGGTGGAGATTTTTTAGAATGATCCGGACCAAGCATTGAAGGTTAATGGTCAGCGTTTGAAGCATTACTATGGAGACACGGCAAACCGGGAAGTGGTTAGTGCCATTTTATTGTCAACTTGATTAAGGTACATTACGTCAAGCTAATGACGAAAAAGAAATGCTTCTTGGGAGGCAACCCATGATTTGTTGTTACAGAAACCCTTAGAAGTTAGTCATATATCCAAAACCACAAAAAAATCAGAAAAACAGGGCAAGGAAAAAAAATTCCATAAGACCCCTGAGCGCCCGCTCAGCTCTGCTGAGCGACCGCTCAGCACCGCTCAGGGCCTGACTGGAAGAAAAAATTTTAAGTCCTATAAAAATCCAAAAAAATCTGAAAAATAAAAAAACAAAACACAGCCCCATTACCCACAACCTATTTCCCCATTATCCCATGCTTTTAACCCTCAAACCCACTCCTAATCAAATTTTACCCTAATCTTTACCCTATATATACATACATCTATTCCATATACTCCCCATACACTTTCAAACCTTAAACTTTCTCCCATATTCAAAAACACAAATCTTAAACACTTTTTCTCAGTTTCGATGGCACCCAAGAGATCCAGGACTATTCATAGCAGCAGCACTGTCCCTACTGTTGATTCTTCGAGGGGTACTGCTGCGAGGCCTCGGTTGTTTGATAGGGTTTGTCGAGGAGGAGTATACTAGGCTTCTGGGTAAGCCGATTTTGAAGGAGTGGGGGTTCTTACCATCAGGGAGGGATGGTGAGTTGTTGCCTATGATTGCGGAGAAGGGTTGGATTGCATTATGTGAGTCTCCTGAAGCAGTTCCGATGAGCGTTGTTCGCGAGTTCTATGTGAACGTGAAGGCTGAGAAGAATGGGTATTCTGTTGTTCGGGGGATGACGGTGGATTATCACCCTGCGGCGATTCGCCGTGTGATTGGGCAGCGACAGAGGAAGCCCACGGAGGAGAATTGGAATGAGAAGACTACTGAGGATTTTGACTTGGATTTGATTTGTGCTACCCTCTGTAGGCCGGGCACAGTTTTGACCTTCAAGACTGGGACTAACGAGTATCGCCATTTTCCGGTGATTGTGATGAATAAGTATGCCCGTGCATGGAATGCTTTTATTTGCGCTAATATTCTGCCCACTTCACATACACATGAGGTCACATTTGAGAGAGCACAGTTGTTATGGGGAATTTTGAATGAGGAGTACTATGTGAACCTTGGTGAGTTCATCTACCATGGAATTCTGAAGTTTTTGACGGGAGCTAAGCACATGAACATCCCTTATGCATCCACGGTTACAAAGCTTTGCCGAGCAGTTGGAGTTCAGTGGCCATCTCATGAGCAGTTGCAGTTGCCGGCCGCTCCTATTGACTCCGGGACTCTGCATGCGATGTAGGAGTGGACCGGTGGTGAGCCCGAGGAGCATGGGCTGGGTTATCGTCTTCCAGGAGGGCGTCCAGCACGAGGTGCTACCATGGCGAGGCCAAGGCGAGATGAGGCTGGTTCTTCTAGAGCTCAGGAGGGTGCTGGGATGGCTGATGCCTTGTATAGGAGGCTGTCGAGGAGGATGGATGCTATGTACGAGACGCAGAGCAGGTTTGCTCAGGAGCTCACCCTTGCGCTTGGGACTGCTTTTAAAGGCCTTGGAGCTGACATCCAGTGGCCAGTTTTTGGTGAGGACTCTGCATATCCGCCTCCTAAAACACCACCCTCTGAGGGTAATGATAATGATGATCTCTCCAAGTAGGTATACCCTGTGTTCCTTTCTACTACCTTCACTGGGGACAGTGAAGATTTTAAGTTTGGGGGTGGTAGTTAAGGAATATTTTGTGTGTGTCATATAGTTGTATATTCATGATAGTTTAGTTCATATAGTTGCATATTTTTTTTCATATAGTTTTTTTTATTTATAGCTTTATTTATCATGTCATGTATCTCATGCATATACCATGATCCCTTTTGCGCTGATTTACCAATTAATTTGTGATGTTGATGCGAGTGTAGTGATAGCGTTAAAGTGATGTTGAGTCTTGTAGGTTGATATGCATGCTAGAAACATTTGTAATTTCACTAAGTCTTAGAGAATGCTTAAGGACTAGATTGTTGTTATGGTTTGATGGTTTTCGAGGTTAATCTATTGATTATGCTTAGAATTTTATAATAGGTTCTTAGTGATAAAAGGCATGAAAAGAAAAATTGGAGTAAAAAATGGAATTCATTGCTAATTGTGGCTAGGCGTCAAATGGCTAGTAGCTGGCTCGTATTTTTATGCGAGTAGTCTAGGGTTGAGCAAGATGGAGCGAAACGCACTTGCTCAGAAATTTTGGAAAAAAAAGAGAAAAAAAGAAGAAAAAAAATAGAAAAGAGAAAAGGAAAAAGGAACAAGGAAAAAAAAAGAAAAAGAGTTAATGTATAATTGATCACGAGTGGGCTCTTTGGTATTCGAGTTATTAAGTTCTTAGGGGAATTTGTGCCTAGTGACCTAAGGCTTTTATAGTCTGGGATCCGCTAACCTAACGCTCGCTACATGGATACCGTTGCATAAGTCTTTTGTGGACCTCACTCATTGCACGGTCAAATAAGCATTTGTTTGTTGTGTTAAATAAGAGCATGATTCCGTAATAAGCTCCAGTAATCTTGAAGTGTTTTAAGTCATTTTGTGCCTAGAATTTTATTTTTCGTATAATCATGCGATTACCTTGAGGATAGTCGAGTTATGATAATTGATCTAGTTTCGAAGCATGTTGTGCATATGTTGTGTACTTGATGATTACATGAACAAAACACCTAAGTAGATTTTACTTAGTGAAATAATATAGCACTCGACGGATAAGAATTATAGTCCCTACGGATAACTCATTATAGTCCCGACGGATAATGACTTATTATCCATCGAGTGAGTAGCTTATGTAATAATGAGTCTGTAACACATTTCTGCATACACCTTTGTATAGATTCTGTAGTAGCAAATAAGTCATGTTGACTTTAACTAGATATGCAGAATAGGTTGATTAATTGTACATAGATGATGTCTTGTAATTCTGCATAAATGAATTGAAGTCAAATGCCAAAATAGCTACCCACGGATGATTAACAAAGCCATCGACGGATGATCAAATGGCTATCAACGGATGTTCAATATAGCAGTCGATGGATGATCAATAAAGCCATCAACGGATGATCATAAACTCGACGGATGATCATGTACTCAACGGATAAAGAATTCAAATATCAGTTGACAGTGACAGCATAGTCACATGTGTCGAAGTGTATGCAAATGGAATGAGGAAGCCTATTAACTGGGTAATAGAGAACAAAGTAGCAAAGTATTAGACACGATAGTTTTTATAATGATCCTGTCTTTTGACTATGTAATCTTGGTAATATATAAACCAAGAAGTAGCAAATAGAAATAAGGATTCGAGATATAAAAAGTGAAAAACATTTGTAAGCAGAATTCTTAGCATTTCTCTGTATTCTCAATAGTTCAATATTTGTAAGCAGCTGTGAGCATTATACGGAGTTCTCTCGATATATAATATATATCTCTGGTAGAATCATTCAAATCCACCAGAAAGTTTTTAAAGACTCTTGTTTTTAATTACTTGTGTTTTGATTTACTTAAGTTTTATTCCGCATTGTGCTAATCAATACACTTATATTTATATTCGAGTTAGAACATTTTATTTCAAGAAAAAGTTTCAAGAATTCCATTCAACCCCCCCCCCCTTCTGTAATTCTTGTCATATTGTTAAGGGAGTAACAATTGGTATCAGAGCAAGCTCTTAACTTACAAAGAGTTTAAAGATCAAACAATACAGCAAGATGAACAAGAAGGATGTTGGAGTCAAGATCCCTTTTCTGGATAAAGATAATTACCATCATTGGAAGGTAAAGATGCATTTTCACATGCTTTCTCAAGATGAGGCCTATATGGACTACATAGAAAGAGGCCCTCATGTTCCAATGAGAGCTGCAACAGGAAACGAGCCATCAGTCCCCAAGCCAAGGCATGAATGGTCTGATCTTGACATTGAACAAGTTAGGAAGGATATAAAGGCCATGAATATCCTGTTTAATGGAGTTGATGGAGATATGTTTGACAACATTATCAACTGCAAAACTGCCAAGGAAGTTTGGGATACAATACAGATCATCTGTGATGGCACTGAGCAAGTTAGAGAAAACAAGATGCAGCTCTTGATTCAGCAATATGAGCATTTTCATAATGAAGAAAATGAGTCTCTCACTGACATCTTTAGTAGGTTTCAGAAACTACTAAATGCTCTAAAGTTGCATGGAAGGGTCTATCAGACAAAAGACTCCAATCTGAAATTCCTTATATCTCTTCCAAAGGAATGGAAACGAATGACAGTCTCATTAAGAAACTCGCAGGATTATAAGGAGTTTACTTTGGAGAGACTGTATAGCATCCTGAAAACCTATGAGCTTGAAATAGAGCAGGATGAAAGGCTGGAGAGAGGAAAGAAGAAAGGAGGATCCATTGCACTAGTTGCTGAGTTGGAAAAGGAGAAGGAAGTGAAGATGGAAGCTGTTGAATCAACTTCAAGGGTCTGTGAGAACAAGGGCAAGGGGCTTGTAGTAGAAAGTGAAGATTTATTGAGCCAAGATGACATGGAGGACATTGATGAGCACCTAGCATTTCTTTCCAGGAGATTTACCAAACTCAAGTTCAAGAAGAACTTTGGAGCAGCCAAGACAAATAGAAACATGGTGGATAAATCAAAATTCAAATGTTTCAAATGTGGCTTGGCAGGGCATTTTGCCAGTGAGTGTAGGAAGTCAGATTCCAGTAAGAAAAAGTTTGAGTCTGTGGATTATAAGCAAAAATACTTTGATCTACTCAAGCAAAAGGAAAGGGCTTTTATTACACAAGAAAATGACTGGGCAGCAGATGGTCTGGATGAAGATGTCAGCTATGTCAATCTAGCCCTAATGGCCAAGTCTGATGAGACAGAAACAAGTTCCTCAAGCAATTAGGTAATTACTACAAACCTTACACATTTATCTAAAGCTGAATGTAATGATGCCATTAATGACATGTCTACAGAGTTATATCATTTGCGTGTTACACTTAAGTCTCTTACTAAAGAAAATGCTAAAATCAAAGAAAACAATTTGTTTTTGAGTGAGAGGAATAATGTGCTTGAGTCTCAGTTTATTGATTTTGAGAAATTAAGAATTGAGTGTAAGATTGATAAGGAGGAATTAACTGAGTCCTTAAAGAAGGAAGAAATTTTGAAGAAGCAGCTCGAGCGTGAACAAGAGGTGATTAAAGCATGGAAAACATCCAGGGATGTTCATGCTCAAATCACCAAAGTTCAAGGAATCGAGTCCTTCTGTGATGAAGCCTGGAAAAAGAACAAAGAGAAACTAGAACCTAATTTGGTAGATGGACTTCTAACAGATATAGACTCGATGGATGATGAGGATCATCTGTCGGATAATAAAAAGTGTTATCCGTCGAATGATGAAAATCATCATCCGTCGGCGGTGAGCAAGCCCATCAGTAAAGCCAAACTAGTTAAGCTGAATGAGAAGTATGGGTCTGTTTCCAATAACTTTGTTTCAGGAAAGTCGAGTCAAGTTAAGAAAGGGAAAAAGACTAATGTTGGTCACATGACTGTCAAACAGTTAAGTGACGGATTGAAAAGATTGAGGTAAAAACAGAGACTAAAAGGAAAAATAATAGGAATGGTAAAGTAGGGATTAACAAACATAATAACTACATACTTGATAAATATGCTCCTAGAAAAATCTGTGTCAAGTGTGGTAGTGTAAATCATCTATCTGTTAATTGCAAATCTGCCATGTCTACTTCCATGTCTGTGCAACCTTAATTTCCTAACATGAATGTTATGCCTCCCATGCCTGTTAATGATATGTCTACACAGAACATGAATGCACAGTTTGCTAATATGCCATTTGCACCTAATCCTTATTATGCTGCATATAGTATGCCACAAATTCCATTTAGCATGCCTTACTGGAATAACATGTTTACACATAGCATGCCATTTCCTGTTAGTCATAATATGCATGATAATTCTATTGCAATGGATGGTTTCAAAGGCTCAACTCAAATGACTAAGGATTAATCTAAAATTCCTAAGCCAAATGAGATAAAGCCTAAGAAACAGAATAAAGAAAGCTAACAAGGCAGGACCCAAGGAAACTTGGGTACCAAAATCAACTTGATTTTATTTTGATGTGTACAGGGAAATAGAAAGAATCTTTGGTACTTGGATAGTGGTTGTTCAAGACACATGACTGGTGATTCTGCCCTGCTCACAGAGTTTAAGGAGAGAGCTGGCCCAAGTATTACTTTTGGAGATGACAGCAAGGGTTATACTGTGGGATATGGCTTGATGTCAAAGGACAATGTCATCATTGAGGAGGTTGTTTTAGTGGAAGGTCTCAAACACAATCTGTTGAGTATCAGCCAGCTTTGTGATAAAGGCAATTCAGTAACCTTCAACTCAAAAGCCTGTGTTATGACTAATAAAAGAAGCAACAAAGTGGTTCTCACTGGTGTGAGAAAAGGAAATGTGTACCTAGCTGATTTCAACTCATCTAATGCAGAATCTATAACTTGTCTTCTCAATAAAGCAAGTCAGGATGAAAGTTGGCTATGGCACAAGAAGCTATCCCATTTAAACTTCAAGACCATGAATGAACTAGTAAAGAAAGAATTGGTCAGAGTCACTCCTCTAGTGGAGTTTTCTAAGGATGGACTGTGTGATGCCTTCCAAAAGGGGAAGCAGATTAAAGCATCATTCAGGAAGAAACTTGATTCAACAATTGAAGAGCCTCTGCAACTACTTCACATGGATTTGTTTGGACCAGTCAATGTATTATCCATCTCAAGGAAAAGATTTTGTCTAGTAATTGTAGATGATTTCTCAAAGTTCTCTTGGACATATTTCCTAAAGTCTAAAGATGAGGCTAGTGAAATCATCATCAATCACATAAGGCAAGTCAATAATCATCGTGATTTCAAGGTTAGAAGAATCAGGAGTGACAATGGAACTGAGTTCAAGAATTCTGTCATGAGAGCATTTTGTGAGGAAAATGGGATTCTGCATGAAATTTCAGCAGCAAGGACTCCACAACAGAATAGAGTAGTGGAAAGGAAAAACAGATCACTTATTGAAGCTGCAAGGACAATGCTTGAAGAATCTAAGTTACCAACATATTTCTGGGCTGAAGCTGTAAATACTGCATGTTACACTCAGAATATTTCTCTGGTTAATCAAGCAAGATGCATGACTCCCTATCAATTGTTCAAGAACAAGAAGCCAACTCTAAACTTTCTTCATGTCTTTGGCTGCAAATGCTATATTCTGAGAAATCAAACTGATTAAAATGGGAAGTTTGATGCTTAAGCGGATGAAGGAATTTTTGTTGGATATGCTGTTGGTAAAGCATATAGAGTCTACAATCTAAGAACCAACATTGTTGTGGAATCAATACATGTTGTGTTTGATGATAAAAAGATTGAAGGACTGAAAGATAGAGATTACCATGAGAGCCTCAAATTCGATAATGTGGAGATGGTTAGTGATGATAGTGATGATGAAAGTGATCAAGAGAATGTATCTAAGGATAATGTAGATAAATCTACTACCAATAAAGCACAAAACTCAACATCTGTCGAGTTGCATAATGCTTCATCCGTCGGGAGGCAATCTGTGTTATCCGTCGGGAGACAACCAGCTTCATCCGTCGGTACTCAAAATTCACCATCCGTCGGGTTACCAAAAGAAGCAGGAAGTCAAGATAGATCATCTATAGAAAGTTCCCCTTTCTCAAATCAAAGATCCACAAACTCAGGGGGAGTTTCTAACAATCAAAACTCAATCACACATCAAGACAACAATGAGGTTTCTTCATCAAGAGCTAAGCTACCTCAACAAAGGAAGTGGACAAAAGATCACCCCTTTGAGCTTATCATTGGTGATGTTTCTTCTAGAGTTCAAACAAGAAGAGCAACTCAGGAAGAATGTCTATACAGCAACTTTCTTTCCAAGAAAGAACCAAAGAAGGTAGAAGAAGCTTTGTTGGATCCTGATTGGATTTTAGCTATGCAGGAGGAGCTAAACCAATTTGAAAGGAATAATGTGTGGAAGCTGGTGCCCAAGCCTAAAGGAAAGAATCCAATAGACACCAAGTGGGTATTCAGAAACAAGATGGATGAAAATGGCATAGTTGTCAGGAACAAGGCTAGATTGGTTGCTAAGGGCTATTGTCAGCAAGAAGGAATAGATTTTGATGAAACCTTTGCTCCTGTTGCAAAACTTGAAGCCATCAGAATCTTCTTAGCCTATGCAGCCCATGCCAATTTCAAAGTCTATCAAATGGATGTCAAAAGTGCCTTTCTGAATGGAGATTTGGAGGAAGAAGTTTATGTCAGTCAACCTCCTGGTTTTGAAGATCCAAATTTTCCAGAACATGTCTATTATCTTCTGAAAGCACTTTATGGACTGAAGCAAGCACCTAGAGCCTGGTATGACACTTTATCAAAGTTCCTTTTGGAAAATCACTTCACAAGAGGTACTATAGATAAAACTTTATTTTTCAGAAATGTTAATGGCTCTAGTATACTTGTTCAAATTTATGTAGATGATATTATTTTTGGCTCTACAGATGAGAAACTTTGTAAAAAGTTTGCCAAATTGATGCAAAGTAAGTATGAAATGAGTATGATGGGAGAACTAACTTACTTTCTTGGCTTACAAGTTAAGCAAGTTAGTGATGGAATATTCATTAGTCAAACTAAATATATTTTTGATCTTTTAAAGAAGTTTGATCGAATGGATTGCACATCTGCTACTCCCATGACCACTACAACTAAGCTTGAATTAAACACTACTGAAAAGTCTGTGGATACTTCAAGTTATAGAGGCATGGTTGGCTCACTTCTGTACTTAACAGCTAGTAGGCCAGATATAATATTTGCTACATGTTTATGTGCTAGATTTCAGGCTGATCCTAGAGAATCTCACTTAATAGCTATTAAGAGAATTTTCAGATATCTCAAGGGAACACCAAACCTTGGCATTTGGTACCCTAGAGATTCTGGTTTTGATCTAACCGGTTATTCAAATGCAGATTATGCAGATTGTAGAATTGATAGAAAGAGTACAACAGGAACCTGTCAATTTCTAGGAAACAAGCTTGTGTCCTGGTTCAGTAAAAAGCAAAATTCAGTTTCTACTTCTACAGCTGAAGCTGAATATATTGCTGCTAGCAGTTGCTGTGCACAGATTTTATGGATGAGAAATCAACTGCTAGACTATGGTTTGCAAGTTGAGAGGATTCCTATTTTCTGTGATAACACAAGTGCAATTGCCATCACTGAAAATCCAGTACAACATTCAAGGACAAAGCACGTAGATATCAAGTACCATTTCATAAGGGAACATGTAATGAATGGTACTGTGGAACTACATTTTGTTCCCAGTGAGAAGCAGCTTGCAGATATCTTTACCAATCCACTGGATGAATCCACCTTTTTAAGGTTGGTAAGTGAGTTAGGTATGCTTAATTACTCTTAAATCCATGTGAGTTTATTTGCAAATTGAAATGCAGCCAGAAATTTAACTAATTTTTCAGTCGTGGATGAAATTTTGGCTAAGTCAAAATTTACATCTCGACGGATGACCCTTATCCATCGAGTTTGGTCATCCATCGAAATACAATTTGCTAATAAAAATCAATTACTTTTCTGGAATAGTTTATGTCTCGACGGATAACAGTTTATCCTCATCCGTCGAATTGTCTTAATCTCAGCTGTTAATTCCCTGTACATTATCCATCGAGTATACTTACAGTTTGTAAGCATAACACGACGGATAATGGGTGGAATTTTTACAGTTTATTTTTAAACGGCTATTTTAGGCAATTTCTATTAGTCACTTTATTTTACTTTATCATTTTAATCAGTTATTTCTGAGATAGTATAAAAGCTTATTTCATTGCAATTGCTTTTCTTTTATCATTCTCAATTCAACTACTCTAATTTCATTTCTCTCAAAGCACTTACTCTCTTTCTCTTCAAGCTCTTATTCTCTAACAATGGCACCTGTTGTAAGGATTATGTCTCAAACTGGGTTCATTTATGAGAAGAACAATTTCACTGCATTAGTGAACAAGGGTATTCAGCAATCGGATGACTATCACAAGATGAGGGACTTTGTGAAGAATTGCAAGCTCAATTATGCCATGCTGGAATCACCCACAATCTTCTGTGAAGTTGTTGAAGAGATGTGGACCACTGCTACCTATAACTCTACATATAAGACCATCACTCTAACCATCAAAGGTAAAAAATTTGTATAAATAGTGATGTGATAAAAGCATATTTCAAAATTCCTGATAACAATGTGACTTTACCACACACTGACACTGATATAGTCAATATGTTCAATTTCATGCACTATGCACTTCCTACTTCTAAACTGATATTAGGAGAATGGGTCTTAGGAAAGAGTGGAGTTTCTTGTGTGATGTATTTACAAAGGTTTTCTCAGGAAAAGTCAGTAATTTGATTCAGTGAATATTTCCATGCTTAACATGCTATATATGCTAGTTACAGATAAATTTTATAATTTCAGTGATCTTGTCTTGTTTGAGCTAGGTTTTAAATTAGGAGAGTTAAATAAAAGAGGTAAAAATGTGTATTATGCTAGATTTCTTATGTTATTAGCTAACCACCTCTGTGAAGAGATTGTGCTTGAGAACCCAAACAACAAACTAGATTGTTGGGTTCAAGAGAGAAGGCTCATTACAGATTTGAACAGGGCCAATCATCAGAAGGATGTGCCAATATTCTACTTTCCTGTAATGCAAGCACCTCAGGTAAGTGAGGTAAGTTCATCCATCCCTACAACTATTCCAACCTCCACAATTTCTTTGAGTTCAAGAGTAGCTATGGCAACTTTGCCAATGACCAAACAGTTGCCTACCAAAGCTGCCAAACCTACTATTCTTTCAAAATCCAAATTAAAGAAAGCCCCCTCTGGTATCTCCCAAAAGATGCCAGTTGAAAAATCCACTAAAGCCAAAGAGGGGAGTGTGAAGGAGGGTAAGTTAGGTGAGGGAAGGGGTGAACATTAAAGAAACCCCAAGAATAAGGTTGGAGAGTTGAGTGAATCCCAGCCTAGCCACACTGCAGTTTCCCAACAAACTGCAGTGCATAAAAAGGATAAAAGCTCATTTCTAGTTGCATCCTCCCAAAAGGATGTAGCTATTGAACAAAGCTCTCAACCAAGAGCACAGGCCAAGAGGGTTAGGGACACAAGCTCACCCCAAACTTATGTCAGAAAGAAGAAATCAAAAACCTCTGGGGATGCAAAGGGCGCACACACTGTGCAAACTGGTGCTAAAGACACAGTCACTGCACCTTCACAAATTTAGCTTGATGTGGCTCCAATAAATGTGGAGTCACAGCCAAAATCTCTATTTATAGAAGCACCTCAAACACCATACTCACCAAAAAATTCTCTGGATGTGGATATGATAAACACATCAATTCCTGATTCCCCTTCTTTAACTCTGTTGGGGAAGCCAAAATCTAGTGCAAGTGAGCATTATCTTTTAGATGATTTGTTGGCTCACTTGCCAATCCTTTCAGGAACTGTTGTGTCATCTATGCCTAAAATATCTTCAATCAGCACAGAGTCAACAATAGTTTCTTTTCCCAGCTCATTCATTTCTACTCTCTCGACATATATTGCTCATCCGTCGAGTAGTGATTGTATCTCTGCACAGCTTCAAACTTCAATTCTTTCAAGTGCAGAAGATTTAGTGGTTGTACAGTCACTCTTAGGATTGAGAGAGAAGAGTGTTTTGAGTGAGGGTCTGGGTTGCTCCCAGGAAAAAGGAGAGGAAATGAGTGAAAATCTGCAATCCATTTCTTCAGGATTGGCAAAAGGGAGTGAGAGGAGTCCCACCTTAGTAGGTGAAGGTGAGGGTTTGAGGGTGGGGAGCCAGGGTGAGACCCTGATGCAACAAAAGAGAGAAAATAAGAGAAATGCAGGTACTGGAACAATAAGGATGGATGTCATTGCTAGTGATTCAATGAATGTCCAGGATGCAGACAGGGAAGGACTATCTCAGCATCCTAAAGCTGTTATAGATTCTACTTCCCTTGATGCTGAGGCATTTACTCACCATGTTCCAGCTTATCAAATTCTAGCTGAATAGGGCAATGACAATGCAGAAAGGATGCTCAATCTGGTGCATACCACTCAGTCTATGCAAAGGGCTAAGGATTCCATCACAGCTTTACCTTCTACAGCTGGTGATATGGACTATGAGACTGGGGGTTCAGCTGATTTTTTTGGAGATGGAAGTGGGGATAGTGAAGATGAAGCAATGGACATAAGAGGAGAAGTAGGATTAAGCTCAAGGTCAGGTATGCCATCATGGGCATTCTCAAAGAACTGTGATGAGCATTACTTCAAGACAACCCTGATCCAGTTAATCAATTAGACAAATACTGCTCTTCAAACCACTACCAATGCAAGCACCAAGAAGCTCCTTCAGGCACATCTTGCTTCCCTGCAACTTCAGCAAATACAAGGCTTCCAGCATGCCAGAGATGTGAATTCTATGAAGGGTGATATTGAGGAGATGAAGAAGGCTATTTCAGACAGGATATATTCTAAACTTCCAGAAGCTTCAATGCTTGACATCAAGAGGCAATTAAGGAAAAATTCTGATCTATCAACCAAGATAGATGCTTTGGATACAAGAATGTCAGCCATGAAAGAATCTTTGACTGCCATTCATCTCCATCAAGCCCAACAAACTGATCTACTTCAAAAACTGGTGGCAGCTCAAACCCCCTCCACAGCTCAACTTGATGATAATAAAAAGGGGGAGAAAGGACCAAGTGAGGGGGAGAAGCTTCAGATACAAATCAGTAAAGTAATTATGCCTTCAATTACTATCTCAAAGCCACCAGTCACAGATGGTATAGATCTGATTCAAGCAGCAGCAGCCAATTTGAAAGTTGCTGAGAAGGAAAAGTTGAGTCTGGTCAACTGGGAGAAGATTGATGAGGAGATACAGAAAAAGTTTGAACTTGTCAAGGAGCCAGTTAAGTCAGCCATCCATCACTCTCAAGTCAAGCAAATTAGTGTGAATGAGATGAGCATGAACTATCTGGAAAGAGGATAATCTTCCTGCATCAAGCCTCCAAAGGCTGAAATGATTCTTAAACCAAGGGCAAACTACTCAAAATCATCTTTGAAGAACCCCTTGGACACTGTGTATGAGACACCCAAGCCTGATGAGAAGAAGCTTCTGTCAAGATCAATTGCCTTCTATAAAGATCCAGTTGATTCAGCTTCTAAAAGGAGGATTGCTAAGATCTTCAGGAATGGGAAAGAAATTTGTGTGGTGGTAGGACACCCTCAATTTGCTCAAGCAAAGAGAGAAGAAAAAGCTAGATTGAAGCAAGAAAAGAAGCAGGCTACTCTAGATGCTAAAAAGGCTAAACAGAAGAGAGAGCAGATTGCTATCTTGGCCAAGCTACATGTTATAAATTCATCACAACAAATTCCCTCTCAACCATCTGAAGCTACTGAATCAAGGAAGCAAGTTGAAGAACAGAAGAAATCTCCAAGAAAGAAGCAATTGGCTAAAAGAACTAAAAGGAAACTGGATATTGTTGATAAGGAACTGGAAGATCAATTTCCTAAGGAATCCACACCATCTACAACTCAAGCATCAATGCCCTCTGTGGTATTTGAAGACATAAGGGTGGTGGATCCCTACAGGAATATTCATGGTGAACCTATTGTGCCCAAGGATGAGCCAATAGAATGGGAGAACATACCAATTCCTGACTTCAATCTACCAATCCTTAGCAAACTAAAAAGGACAAAGTCAAGAGCAGTCAAAAAAGTGAAGCTGTCACCTCTCAAATCCAAATCTGTAGTTAAAGCTCAGCCCAAAGTCAATAAGGGAGACTACTTGTACTTGTGTGACATCAAAGGATTTTCTGATCTAAACCTCTATCTGGATGAACTAGATGAAGTGAGGGGAATTGATGCATACAGAAACCTACCTGAAAGGTTAGTGTTCAAGTACAAAGGAGGAAAGGAGATTCAGTGGCCACTTCATAGGATTCTTCAAGAAAGCCAAGCTGTATTGATTAAAGTTTATTCATCCTTCAAGAAGAACTTTGGGTTCAACATTACTGCAAGAAGATTGGTATTAAAGAAGATTGAAGAACTAAGGAGTGTTAAAGCTAAAGATAGATGCCTTGGATACAAGAATGTCAGCCATGGAAGCATCTTTAACAGCCATTCATCTTCATCAAGCTCAACTGACAGATTTACTTTAAAAACTGGTGGCTGCTCAAACCCCCTCCTCTAATCAACTTGATGATAACAAAAAGGGGGAGAAATGACCAAGTGAGGGGGAGAAGCTTCAGATTCAAATCAGTAAAGTAATTTTGCCTTCAATTACTATCTCAAAGCCACCAGTTACAGACAGTATAGATCTGATAAATGCAGCAGCAGCCAACTTTAGAGCAGCTGAAAAGAAGAAGTTGAGTCCACTCAACTGGGAGAAGATTGATGAGGATATACAAAAGAAGTTTGAACTAGTCAAGGAGCCAGTAAAGTCAGCCATCCATCACTCTCAAGTCAAGCAAATTTCTGTGAATGAGATGAGCATGAACTATCTGAAAAGGGGACAGTCATCCTGCATCAAATCTCCAAAGGCTAAATTGATTCTGAAACCAAGGGTGAGCTATCCAAAATCATCATTGAAGAACCCTTTGGATACTGTGTATGAGACACCTAAGCCTGATGAAAAGAAGCTTTTGTCAAGGTCAATTGCTTTCTATAAAGATCCAGCTGATTCAGCTTTGAAAAAGAGAATTGCTAAAGTTTTCAGGAATGGGAAAGAAATTTATGTGGTGGCTGGACACCCTCAATTTGCTAAGCAAAGAGAGAAGAAAAGGCCAGATTAAAGCAGGAAAAGAAGCAAGCTGCTCTAGATGCTAGAAAGGCTAAACAAAAGAAAGAGCAAATTGCTATCTTGGCCAAGCTACATGCTATAAATTCATCACAACAAATTTCTACTTAGCCATATAAAATTATTGAATCTCAAGATCCAAAGAAGCAAGTTGAACAACAGAAGAAGTCTCCGAGAATCAAGGAATTGGCTAAAAGAACCAAAAGGAAACTGGACATTGTTGATAAGGAATTGGAGAATCAGTTTCCCAAGGAATCCACTCCAACTACAACTCAAGCATCAAAACCCTCTGTGGTATTTGAAGATATCAAGGTGGTGGATCCTTACAGGAACATTCATGGTGAACCTATTGTGCCTAAGGATGAGCCAATAGAATGGGAGAACATACCAATTCCTGACTTCAATCTGCCAATCCTTAACAAGCCAAAGAGAATAAAGTCAAGAGCAATCAAGAAAGTGAAGTTGTCACCTCTCAAATCCAATAGTCAAAGCTCAATCTAAAGTCAACAAAGGAGATTATATGTACTTGTGTGACATCAAGGAGTTTTCTGATCTAAACCTCTATCTAGATGAACTAGATGAAGTGATAGGAATTGATACATATAGAAACCTACCTGAAAGGTTAGTGTTCAAGTACAAGGGAGGAAAGGAGGTTCAGTGGCCACTTCACAGGATCCTTCAAGAAAGCCAAGCTGTACTGATTAAGGTTTATTCATCTTTCAAGAAGAACTTTGGGTTCAATGTTACTGCAAGAAGATTGGTACTGAAGAAGATTGAAGAACTAAGGAGTGTTAGAGCTAAAGATGCACTCCCAAAGACTCTAATCATCCCTTACACAGGGAGAAGAGTGCATCTAAGGCCTTACTGGCTGATGGAGTTCATTGATCACAGAGGTGTGAGAAGATTCTTCAGATTGGAAGACCAATTGAGTATCTCTAGCAATGAGACTCTTTTCGAAATGCAAGAAAAGCTAAATCTCTCAGAATCTGATGAAATAGAATTCCACAGGCAGCTCCAAAATCAGATTGAAGAAAACAACAGAAAGCTTGGAAGAAGATCCAGACCTTCAAGGAATTAGATAAATCTGCTCAGGCTAGAGGAGCATCTTGAAAATGACTGTGAGCAAAACTTTGTACAATTTTTGTTATTTGAAGCACTTTTTAGTAATATCTACTGTCTTTTAAAGTTACATTCTTAGGGTATTTTGTTATCATCCAGTATCTCTTAATTTATGGCTACAATTCTAGTAGACATAAATTGGGGAAGATTGTTGTGTATATGTTGTGTACTTGATGATTACGTGAACAAAACACCTAAGTAGATTTTACTTAGCAAAATAATGTAGCACTCGACGGATAAGAATTATAGTCCCGACGGATAACTCATTATAGTCCCGACGGATGATGACTTATTATCCATCGAGTGTGTAGCTTATGTAATAATGAGTCTGTAGCACATTTCTGCATACACCTTTGTATAGATTCTGTAGTAGCATATAAGTCATGTTGACTTTAACTAAATATGCAGAATAGGTTGATTAATTGTACATAGATGATGTCTTGTAATTCTGCATAAATGAATTAAAGTCAAGTGCCAAAATATCTACCGACGGATGATTAACAAAGCCATCGACGGATGATCAAATGGCTATCAACGGATGTTCAATATAGCAGTCGACAGATGATCAATAAAGCCATCAACGGATGATGATAAACTCGACGGATGATCATGTACTCAACGGATAAAGAATTCAAATATCAGTTGACAGTTACAGCATAGTCACATGCGTCGAAGTGTATGCAAATGGAATGAGAAGGCCTATTAACTGGGTAATAGAGAACAAAGTAGCAAAGTATTAGACCCGATAGTTTTTATAATGATCCTGTCTTTTGACTTTGTAATCTTGGTAATATATAAACCAAGAAGTAGCAAATAGAAACAAGGATCTGAGATACAAAAAGTGAGAAACATTTGTAAGAAGAATTCTTAGCATTTCTCTGTATTCTCAGTAGTTCAATATTTGTAAGCAGCTGTGAGCATTACACAGAGTTCTCTCGATATATAATATATATCTCTGGTGGAATTATTCAAATCCACCAGAAAGTTTTTAAAGACTCTTGTTTTTAATTACTTGTGTTTTGATTTACTTAAGTTTTATTCCGCATTGTGCTAATCAACACACTTATATTTATATTCGAGTTAGAACATTTTATTTCAAGAAAAAGTTTCAAGAATTCCATTCAACCCCCCCCCCTTCTGTAATTCTTGTCATATTGTTAAGGGACTAACAAAGCATATATTTGTTAAGCATCTTCACACACCACGTTTCTGGCTGTATGTTAGCTTGCATGATTGGACTGATCTTTATTCGCCTAATTGCATTTGTTGAGATGTCGTAAGTTGGTTGGTTTGGTCGTAGTAAGGGGGATCGCTGCATTTCATATAGATTGCATTCATGCATATTTTTGTTTTGTTTTTAAGTATGTGACGCTTGAGGACAAGCATCGATTTAAGTTTGGGGGTGTGATAAGTGGCATTTTATACCACTTAGAATGTCTTATAATGGCTTGAATTGATGTCTTGAAATCAAGTATTTTGTGTATTTGATGCGTTTTTCTAGTGTTTGTGCATTTCAGGGTATTAATTGCATTTCGGGAGAGATTTCATCAATAATAAGCCTTGGCATGTGTTTACCATTGTAAGCGGGAAGATAGGAGCAGATTGCAGCGAAGAAACGGGAGAAAAACAGGGCAGATTCCAGAAGGGGTCTGAGCACCCGCTCAGCTCTACTGAGCGACCGCTCAGGAAGCTGAGCGCCCGCTCAGGAATGCTGAGCGGCCGCGCAGGGACGGAAAATTAGATTTATTATTTTAGACTACTGATTCTGTTTAACTTCCAACTTCTGAGTTAGCTGGGCTTTATGGGACTCCTATATAAGTAGATTTCAGAGACGTTTCACAAAGGTTGGATCGTAGTATTTATCGAAGAGCGAGGAGATAAAGAAGAAGACCGTTTTAGCACACCGTAACGAAGAGGAAGCATATTTTCTTGTGATTCTTTATTTCGTTGTAACGTTGGATGCTAGTTTTCTTTACTTTGAACCTATTTACTCTTGTGATGTACTATTGTTATGGAATAAAACTACTATATATAATTGCTGTATTTAATACTAAGGAACGTGAGCTCCAAGGCTCGATTTGACTGCTCTTGTGTTTCGTGACTCAATCTGCCTTAACAAGATGCCTACGTACCTTGCTGATTGCCAAGGATCAAGTCAAAAAATGTAGTTCTGATTTGTGGGGTGAGGCCCCTTATATAGATGTGGGAGTCCTTGAATTGGACTTGGTATAGGAGACTTGGTGGACAAGCCTCTGAATTAGGATAGACTTAGGAGTCCTAGGAAGTAGGAAGCTGATTCCTTATCCTTTTAGGTCCCCTTGAGGCTAATCTATAAGGATTTATATCCTTATCGGGACTCTTCTCAGTAGCTGATTTTTCCCTTATTAATTAATTACGAAATTAATTAATAATCAGGGCTTTTGGGCCTTTTTTTTTATTCCACCAGGCCTGATCTGGTCCATCAGGCTTAACCTTTCTGGTGTGAATATCATACATTTTCTTATTGGGCCTAGCAGTCCATTAATTATAAAATCAGGACTTATTTATCCCTATCATTTGCCCCCCAACTTTTGGGAAACATTGATCAGGTTTCGCAGAAGTTAAATCTATTCGTTCCCTTTCAGGGTTTCGTTTTTGCGTAAAGTGTGGAGCGACCTACACATTTACAATGAATCTTCCTTTTATTCAGAAATTATCTTAATTTCCAGGAATTTTTCCCTTAATTTCTGGGATTTATCCCAATTTTCTGGGATTTTTCCCTAATTTCTGGATTTTTCCCTTAATTTCTGGGATTTATCCTAATTTTCTGGGATTTTTCCCTAATTTTCTGGATTTTTCCTTAATTTCTGGATTTTTCCCTAATTTTCTGGGATTTATCCTAAATTTCTGGATTTTTCCCTAATTTTCTGGATTTTTCCTTAATTTTTGGATTTTTCCCTAATTTTCTGGATTTTTCCTTAATTTCTGGATTTTTCCCTAATTTTCTGGATTTTTCCTTAATTTCTGGATTTTTCCCTAATTTTCTGGGATTTATCCTAAATTTCTGGATTTTTCCCTAATTTTCTGGATTTTTCCTTAATTTCTGGATTTTTCCCTAATTTTCTGGATTTTTCCCTTAATTTCTGGGATTCTTCCCTAATTTTCTGGGATTTATCCTTAATTTCTGGATTTTTCCCTAATTTTCTGAAAATATTAGTATTTTTCAGAAATTATTTAAGGAATTTCCTTATTTTCTGTAATTTTCCAGGAATTTTTCCCTCTTTTTTTTTTCTTTTCTCTCTTTTTTTTTTATGCAGATTTCGACCAGGAATCCATTCGGCCAGGATCCTGGTCGAATTAACCTTCAGTATGCCTTGGTCGACTGAATTTCGAGCAGGTTCTATTCGATCAGGAATCCTGGTCGATTTTCGGCCAGGATTTTCACCCCTTCCTTTTTTTTTTTTTTTTTTACAGTTTTCGAGCAGAAAATTTTCGAGTAGGAAATTTCAATTTCGGTCAGGATTTTCGGTCAGGAGTCCTAGTTTTGACCGAATTAACTTCCCTTGGTTGCCCAGGTCGATAGAAATTCGGGCAGGATCCATTCGACCAGGATTTGGCCTTGCTTTCTGGTCGACAATCTTCTCAGGGTTAAGAAAAGAGGATCAGGATTTTCGGTCAGGATTTCTATATAATTCTTGGTCGAATAGGTTTAAATTCTGGTCGAAATAACCATTTTCTTTAGCCCTTGTCGACAGAATTTCGACCTCAACTCTTTGGATTAGGAATGTATCTGGGTTTATCTGGTTTTGCATTTGGGCCCTAATTCTTTAATTAACTGGGCTTCTTTGGGCCTGGGCTAGTTCATGTCTTTCCAATCTGGGCCTTTTTCTGAATCTGGGCTTCTTGTACCCACAGGCCCAATAATTCTGGGGCTGGTCTAAAAAAAAATTTTAGAACCTTCTGGAATTTTCGAGGTTTTTATGGAATTTCCAAATGTTTCTGGATTTTTCTAGAAAGTTTCCCTTAATTCTTTCAATTCCTTGTAGAACATTCCAGAATATTCCTTACTTTGGGCCAAAATGGGCTTTTTAAGGCCCATTATCCACTTATTTCTCCTATATATAGGTGGGATGAGAGTGTGCTTCTTCACACCTCTCATTTCATTTCTCTTCATCTCAAACTTCCTAATCTTCTCCTCTCTCAAATCCACTCCTTCCTCCTCCCAAGTCTTTTCCAGTCTTTACTAGATGGCTGACAAGAGTTCCGAGAGGGCGGCCAAGATAGCCTCGGCTTCAAAACGAGGTAAGGATATCGAGATCCGCTCTTCATATATGTCTTTAATTGATATGATTAATACTAGGGGGGATGAATATCCTTCCACTGCACATCTCGACTCCTTTAATCACTGTAATACTTGGCATAACATAGATTTCAATAAACTAAATGCTCGTTATAACGTCCCTCCCCCCTTTAGACTAGTTCCAGTCTCTGGTGGTGACCGTACTTGCCACTGGAGGCCCGATACTCTCTTCATCTACACCGACGCCCTTAATGCTGGGCTTAGGTTCCCTTTCCATCCTTTTATCCCTCATCTTTTGGCTGACTTACAAATCAACCCGTGTCAGCTTCCTCCAAACGCCTGGAGGAATATTCTATATTTTATGGTTTGTTGTCTTATGGAGGGCTTTCCTCTTTCTGTAGCCGTTTTTAGGAAAGTCTTTCAATGTTACAATAGTTCTTCCAATATTTGTGGCTGGGTTTATGTCAAACAAAGGCCCAAAAGCAAACATATCTTTAATAGCGCCTCTATTCCTGATAATAATCCAAATTGGAGGAATAGTTTCGTTGGGTTACGTTGGGAGAATGGCGACTGGGGCACGCTCTTTCGATCTTCCTTCGGGAAGGTCAGTGATGGTAGCCTCAAATCCATTCACTTAACTCCTGAAGAAACTATCATTTACAATGGGCTCACTCAGGATGATGGCACCACCACCAGCTGGACTCTTTTAGAAGAGTTTTCCCTGATTCATGTGGGACTATCCTCTGTTTCTCAACAGGGTATTTCTCTTCCCTTCTCAATTTTTCTTTATTTCACGCATTATTAACATCACTTATTTTGTCTTTTGCTTTGTTTCAGCTGCTAAGGAGATTAACGAGGACAATGTCCCCTTGGTCGAGGAAACAGCTAGGATGAAGAAAGCTCGGTTAGCAGGCCTAGACACCCGAGGAAAGGCGACAGAGCCTATCTTCTTGAGAAAGCACAAGGAGCCTATGGGGGAGGCTTCAACTGAAGGAGCTGAGGGCCATAATGCTCCTATCACTGCTGCTGCCCCTGCTGCTGCTGCTACAGGCGCCTTTCAGCCTCTCTGGGGATTCCGCCGAGGGGATACCGTGGTTGGTTCCATGAAGCATGCTTGGGATTGGTCCTACCATAGCGTGACTCCAAAGGACTTTACTGATGTGGTGGCCACCCCTGACCTTGAGAGGATTAAGCTCATGGGAGCCCAATCTCTGGCTTCGGTATGCCTTCTCTTTTTTAAACTTATTTCTCGTTCTTGTAGCACTTTCTTGCCTTATACTTTGTTAATTGTTTTGTTTCAGTCTAACGCCTACTTTCAAGGCGCTGTGAGGCAAGCCGAATCATGGAAGCGGGCTTCTGATAAGGCCGATAATGCCCTCAGGAGGCAGCAGAAGAAGTATGCTACCCTGGAGAAGAAGCTCAAGCGCAAGGAGGAAGAACTCGGAGAGTCTAACGCCGAGCTGGTGGTACTTCGGGCGGATAAGGATAAGGCTATAGACAACTATCTGGACTCGGAGGAGTTTGCCCAATCTATGAGGACTAGGGATGATTCAGTCTTTCTCGAGTTTTTTAGGACTGGTTGGGACACGGCCCTTGGGACCGTGAACGGGGCTTGTCCTGATATTAACCCGGCGGACTATATCTGCCCTGATGACGAGGCTTTGCTACAGAGGTTTCGTACCCGAGTAGTTGTCTCAGACCATGTTCCTCAGGATCCACTCCTTCCTCCTCCCAAGTCTTCTTCCAGACCTGCTGAGGACGACAGCTCTTCCTCCTCCTCCGAGACGACAGAGACATCCAGCGAGAGTGGAGAGGACGATGATATGGATGCCGAGGGTACTTCAGCTCCTTAGAGCTTTTTCAGCCCTGCGTGGCTTTTTTTTATTTTCGAGACTTTATTTATCAAACTTTTGTAACATCTATCAGATCTATTTCATTTATCACCTTTTATGCTTGCATCCATGCATTTGATTTTTATTTGTTAGGCCACAAACATACTTTGAAGAACTTATGAATTTCATAAAATTGTCTGGGATTCGTCCCTTACACAAGTCTTAATAAATTTCGTAATAAAACTAAAACATATAAATCCTAAGCAAGCAAAGCTTCAAGGTGCTTTTCAACCTACTCGCCATCCTGACGAGTGAGAATCGTACTTCGATCATCTCACACGTAGTAAACCTTCAGGTTTTGTGCGTGCCAAGTTCTCGGGACTTCAAAACCATCCATAGTCTCCAGCTTGTAGGTTCCTCTACCCTGAACGCTCTTGACTCTATACGGCCCTTCCCAATTTGGGGCAAGCTTTCCTTTCTGTCCGACACCAGAAGCCTCTATTTTTCTCAAGACTAGGTCACCTTGTTTGAAAAACCTCTCTTTAACCCTTAGGTTGTAGTAGAATGAAGCCTTTTTCTGATATTCTACTATCTTTGCGTGTGCTTTATCTCGCACTTCATCGATTAAATCCAGGGCTAACTTCTGCCCTTCCTCATTTTCTTTTTCATCAAAAGCCTGAATCCTTGGAGAAGAATGTGATATCTCCACGGGAACTACTGCTTCCGCCCCATATGCCAACATGAAAGGAGTTGCATTTGTCGTGACTCTACAGGTAGTCCTATAGGCCCACAATATGGGAAGTATCTCATCCACCCAGTTATTTCTTGACTTTTCGATCCTCTTCTTTAGTCCATCCAGGATTATCCGATTTGCTACCTCCGCTTGCCCATTGGCTTGCGGGTGAGCCACAGAGGTGAACCGTAACTCAATTTCATTTTCTTCGCAATACTTCTTGAATTCCTCGTTGTTGAATTGTGTTCCATTGTCAGTGACGAGGATACGGGGAATTCCATATCGGCACATAATGTTTTCCCACAGGAATTGTGCAACCTGCTTAGTTGTGATTTTGGCCAAAGGTTTGGCTTCGATCCACTTGGTGAAATAATCAATGGCTACAATCAGAAACTTCCTTTGTGCTGTGGCCATAGGAAAAGGCCCTAGAATATTCATCCCCCACATAGCAAAGGGAATAGGTGAGTTGATAGAGGTCAGCATCTCGGGGGGTTGTCTGGCGACTGGTGCATGCTTCTGACAATGATCACACTTCTTTACATATTCTTTGGCATCAGCCATCATTTCTGGCCAATAGAAGCCTAAACGAGTTATCTTATGAGCCAAGGCCCTGCCCCCCAAGTGTTGCCCACAAATACCTCCATGCACTTCCTCAAGAGCTAAGCGTGCCTCATCGGGCCTGAGACACCTCAAGTAAGGAACCACGAAAGATCTTTTATATAGAATCCCATCTATCAAAGAGTACCTTAGTGCTCGAACAGTTAACTTCCGTGCCTCAATTGTATCGCTTGGCAACCAACCGGTCTGAATGTGAGCCTTGATGGGATCAATCCATGACGTCCCCAAGCCTACGGGAGCCACAAGCTTAACATCTATGCTTCGTGTCTTTAAAACACGGAAGTACACACTTCCTGAACTTTCTTCAATCTCAGATGAAGCAAACTTTGATAGCGCATCTGCTTTAGCATTTTCTTCCCTTGGAATGTGTTCAACATGGCATTCATTAAATTGGGTCATCACAGCCCTTACTAGGCGAACATACTTTGCCATCGTATCATCCCTTGCTTCAAATTCTCCCTTTACCTGGGATATGATCAACTTCGAGTCTCCACGGACCTTTAAGTTTTTGACTCTAAGTGTCCCAGCTAGACCAAGGCCAGCAATCAGGGCTTCATACTCTGCCTCATTGTTTGTGGTTGGGAAGTCTAGCTTCATGGCATACTCAATTAAGAATCCATCAGGGCTTTGCAAAACCAACCCTGCTCCACTGGAATTTTTTTTTGATGCTCCATCAAAATAGAGAACCCAATATTCTTTCTCCTTGTCCCCATTGTCGACTCCCTTGTCTTGAGGTGTGGTATCTTCCTACCCCCCGACTTCTTGGTTGGGTATGGTACATTCCACCACGAAGTCAGCTAGTGCCTGGGCTTTTATGGCCATACGTGGCTTATACTTGAGATCGAACTCTCCCAACTCTATTGCCCACTTAATCAGTCTCCCACTTGCCTTGGGACTGTGAATGATATTTCTCAGTGGCTGATTTGTTAGCACTTCAATTTGGTGAGCTTGAAAATAAGGACGCAGCTTTCTTGAAGCCATTACCAAGGCTAAAGCGAATTTCTCAATGGCTGAATAATTCAACTCAGCACCATGCAAAATTTTGCTGACATAGTATACGGGTTTCTGGACTTTCAGTTCCTCCTTAACCAACACCGCGCTCAAGGCGCTTTCTGAAACAGCCAAGTACAAGAATAAAACTTCACCCAGAACTGGCTTGGCCAACAACGGGGCCTGGCCCATATACTTCTTTAACTCTTCAAATGCCTTCTGATTTTCCTCACTCCATACAAAGTCTTTAATGTTCTTTAATGACTTGAAGAATGACAAGCACTTGTCTCCTGACTTGGAGATGAATCGTCCTAGCGCAGCAACCCTTCCTGTGAGTTTCTGAACATCCTTGACAGTTTTTGGGGGTTCCATGTCCAGGATTGCCTTTATTTTATCGGGGTTAGCCTCAATTCCCCTCTTTGAGACCATCAATCCCAAGAATTTTCCAGATCCTACTCCGAAAGCACACTTCATTCAACATCATCTTGTGGTACCTCAGGACCTCAAAAGCTTCCCTCAAATGGGTTATATGATCAGTCTTTACTAGACTCTTGACTAGCATGTCATCAACATAGACTTCCATAGTCTTCCCAATAAGATCCTTAAAAATTTTATTCACCAACCTTTGATAGGTGGCTCCTGCATTCTTGAGACCAAACGCCATAACAAGATAACAATAAACACCAAAGTCAGTGATAAATGATACCTTTGGAATGTCATCCTTATGCATTTTGATCTGGTTGTATCCGCTAAACCCATCCATGAAACTCAGCATCTCATGTCCAGCGGTGGCATCAATCAAAGTATCAATTCTAGGCAGCGGAAAACAGTCTTTGGGGCATGCATCATTCAGATCGGTGAAGTCTATACACATCCTCCACTTTCCATTAGCCTTCTTCACCATTACAGGGTTTGCTAACCACTCCGGAAATTGAATCTCCTCAATGAAACCAGCCTCTAAGAGCTTTTCCACTTCCTGCTTTATAGCCTCTTGTCTTTCCGGGGCAAAATTTCTTTTCTTTTGTTTCACTGTCTTCCGGCTTGGATCCACGTTTAACTTGTGGGTAATTAACTCCGGGTCTATGCCTGGCATATCAGCTGCTGACCATGCAAACACATCACTATTTTCTTGCAAAAATTTCACTAACTTCCCTCTAAGGGGCTCCTCTAATGTAGCTCCAATGAAAGTCATCCTCTCAGGATTCTTGGGATCTAAAGGAACCGAAACCAATTCTTCTGCTGGCCTTCCTCTATTCTCATCATTTTCTCGAACATCCATATCTTCAATAGGAAGAACCTGCCCCCCGACTCCATCTGCCCTCAAAGAGGCCACATAACAGCTTCTAGCCATTTTTTGATCTCCTCTCTCTTCTCCAATCCCGTTTCGGGTGGGAAACTTCATGACTGAATGGTAGGAAGAGGGGACTGCCTTGAAGGCATGTATCCCTGTTCTCCCCATGATAGCATTATAAGTTGAACTAGCCTTTACCACCACAAAATCCAGCATCTGCGTTGCTTGCCTTGGCTCCGTACCTATGGTGGTTGGCAATTTAATTATCCCTTCCACAGGACATTCTACTCCAGCAAATCCATATATCGGCATGTCGGTTGGTGTCAACTGGGAGTCGTTATACCCCATCCTTAGAAAGGTGTCGTGGAGCAAGATATCCACAGAAGCACCATTATCCACAAGGACCCTCTTAACCGGGCTATTTCCTATTATCGGCGTTATGACCAGCGGGTCATCATGGGGAAACTTCACACCCTCTAGGTCGGAATCATCAAAAGCCAATGTTACTTCTGTCCTGGCCCTCTTCGGGGCTTCTCCAACAATATGCATAACCTCTCTAGTATATGCCTTTCTGGAATTTTTGGACAATCCAGCAGCAGTTGGACCTCCAAAGATCGTGTTTATCACAGGCCCTCGAGGTCTCGGCCCTCCATAAATGGTGTTTATAACTGGTCCTCTAGGTTGGGGATTCCACCCCTGATCATCTTGGTCCCTCCTACGATCTTCAAAGTTCTTCCTTCCATTATTATTTCTGTCTCCTCCATCTCCAGTATACTTGTTCAATCTTCCTTTTCGAATCAAAAACTCAATTTCATCTTTCAACTGCCTACACTCATCGGTGTCATGGCCAACATCTTTGTGAAACCTGCAATACTTGCCCTTATCTAGCTTGGCGGGATCAGCCTTCAAGGGCTTAGGCCAGCGAATATCTCTGTCTTTCTCAATCTCCATCAAAATCTGACTTCTGGGAGCATTCAGCTTAGCGTATTCAGTGAACTTTTGCCCAGGTCCTCCCTTCTTGGGGGTTGAATCAGGGTTTTGTTCAGTTCTAGGATATTTATCCTTAGCGATATACTCCAAATCAGTTTTTCGTTTCTTGCCTCCAGTGGGCTCATTACTTACTACGGTCTTCCTCATACTTTCTTCAACCTTGATATACTTCCCTGCCCTCTCTTGGAGCTGCAACATGCTCTCAGGGGGTCGTTTGGCCAAAGACATCTTGAAAAACTCATCCCTAGTTCCTTGTTGCAGTGCTATCATGGCTACCTTATCATCAAGGTCTGGGACTTTTAAAGCCTCCTTTGTAAAACGATTTAGGTAATCTCTTAAGGATTCTTTAGCTCCCTGCACAAGACTCATAAGAGATGCTGAACTTTTCTCATGGACTCTTCCACTGATGAATTGCTTAATAAAAGCCTGACTTAATTCTCTGAATGATCCAATAGAATTTGGGGGTAGGCGACTGTACCATCTTTGAGCCATACCCGACAGGGTTTGAGGGAAGGCCCGACATTTTATAGCATCATTCACGGGTTGCAGCAGCAGTGCATTAGAGAATGTCCTAACATGATTAGCGAGGTCTCCCGTGCCATCATAGGCTTTGATAGTGGGCATCTTGAATTTTCTTGAGATATGGGCATTCATTATCTCTTTTGTGAAGGGTGGAGTTGGATCATCAGGATCTCCAAGGGGAAGGAGATTGCTTGGATCAGTTCTTGGGACAGCAGCCCTTCTTCTTACCGGACCATCCAGGTCTATGATAGGAGGAGGATTTCTCCCCCTAGGAGGTATGTGGGGTCTGGTGGCTTGGTGAGCCTCCAAATCACGCCTCAGCCTTTGGATTTCAGCCTCATGAGCCCTGATCTTTTCCTGCACTTCTTGGGGATTCGCCCCTGGGGTGCTTTGGGGGCGTTGCCTTCCATCGGCCATTGGCTCTTTTCCAGGATGCCTCCTTCTCGGGGCCACTTCATCATCCGAAGATTCGGAGTCTCTCTCAGTGTATGGACCAGAAAATTCGCGATCCTCAGGGATAGGATCCAAACCTCGTATATAGGGGGGCGACCGCCCTCGTGCTTCGCTTCGCCCAGCATATCCACTTCCTCCAACCTCAGGGTGAAGGGGCATCCCATAAGGGGGGTTAGTAGTAACAATAGTTGAATATTTATACCCGACGGGTCGAGAATTCACAGGTATATGTATTTGTTGAACTTGAGGATTCGTACCTTGAATAGTCGGGGGAGTTGTCCCTTGTGGCTGAGGATGAGTTGCCCCTGTCTGGGCTTCCCCCTGAGTAGATGCATAAGTTGAATGGGGAGGAACCTCCACGGTTGATGAAATCACCTGGGTTGTCCCTGATGGTGTTCCCTCCTCCAGAGTGCTGGTTGTTCTCCGTGTTCTCGCCATGGTTGTTGTTCCGTTTTTCCCACAGACGGCGCCAAATGTTATGGATTAAAACTACTATATATAATTGCTGTATTTAATACTAAGGAACGTGAGCTCCAAGGCTCGATTTGACTGCTCTTGTGTTTCGTGACTCAATCTGCCTTAACAAGATGCCTACGTACCTTGCTGATTGCCAAGGATCAAGTCAAAAAACGTAGTTCTGATTTGTGGGGTGAGGCCCCTTATATAGATGTGGGAGTCCTTGAATTGGACTTGGTATAGGAGACTTGGTGGACAAGCCTCTGAATTAGGATAGACTTAGGAGTCCTAGGAAGTAGGAAGCTGATTCCTTATCCTTTTAGGTCCCCTTGAGGCTAATCTATAAGGATTTATATCCTTATCGGGACTCTTCTCAGTAGCTGATTTTTCCCTTATTAATTAATTACGAAATTAATTAATAATCAGGGATTTTGGGCCTTTTTTTTTATTCCACCAGGCCCGATCTGGTCCATCAGGCTTAACCTTTCTGGTGTGAATATCATACATTTTCTTATTGGGCCTAGCAGTCCATTAATTATAAAATCAGGACTTATTTATCCCTATCAACTATGGTTTAATATAATTAGTTTTAGTTATTATTCTTGTGTGTTATTATCATGTTTTAATATGAACCCATGATGACGATGAGTGCAATCATGGGCTAATCATGATCGTGGGGTCGTAACGGATTTACTATGGAATTCTTTAGTTAGTTGTTTAATACCTTAGTGTGTGATGATTGTATGATATCTAGTATTGGTTGTGCGTATTCGTCTTAAGTGCGTCGCGAACATATAAGATAGGGTGTTAATCTCTTGTGAAGCGACGGTGGATCTTGAGATTTAGAACTTGTCATGCTAGCATAGGTTCATGTAAGAGTATACATGATTAGTGGGTAACTCTAACCATTTTATTCGTCCTGTGTAATCAAAAGGAATAACTTGTGCTTAAATCATTATGTTGTCAATTTCTGTAGAGATATAGGGACTCAACATAATTGATGCCTATTCAACTTCTATCTTATTTGTGGATGTTTGGTAGAATGGTATTAGTACAATGAAAGTTGGCTTTTATCAGTTTCGTGTTATTCGATTAATATCATCACTGTTGCATGCTAAGGGTAATAACGATGACTATTGAAGGAAATAGTAATGAAGTTGTGATCTCATGAGTGTTTTAATATTGTTAATTCAAGTGTTAATTAAGTGCTTAAGTCTAGTAGTTAATTGTAGTTAATAATTAGTTACTCAATTCTAAGTGTTATTGTTTTAACATTGAGAAGTAATCATACATTGGTGAGTGAGTGTAATTGAACATAATTAGTCTGAATTTCTGTGGGAACGAACTAAAAAGTATTCTATATTACTTGCGAACGCGTATACTTGCGTGTGTTATTAGCACGTGTTTTCACCCTAACAATTGTTACTTCTAACTAGAGGACCAGTGTTAACTTTATAGCTCAGTTAACTGTTGGTTTATACAGTGGATAATAAACATGCTATAAGCTTTTCTAAACTGTCACTTGTCATTTCTATTTATAGAAAAGCAAATCTTCCATTTCTGGCTTAGCATATCTTTAGTATCCCGTGTTTACTTTAATCTTCCTTTGTCAGTTAATCTTTGCCATTGATCTTGCACATACTTCAAGCTGCTTTTTGTAGACTTGTCAATCCAGCTGTTGGATTGTTTGTTGATTGTTTATCTTGGATATTAAACTGATCTGCAATTCTATACTTTGAGACTGTACTTCGAGATCTCCAGTTTGATTCATTTGAACACTTGATATCTCGATAAGTATAAAGGCTTATCGAGATCTCTAGTACTCCATAATGAGTTTGGCTTGTAAAGGTCTTCATCGCATCGAGATCTCTAGTCTTCATAACTTCACTTGACTTGTAGATATCTCTGAGTTCTCGAATGGATATAGACTTGTCGATAACTCTGAATTCTCTAGTGAAAGAATGACTTATCGATATCTTTTTGAGTTCTCGAGTAGCTTTCCTGACTTCTCTACTCCCGGTGGATATTGCTTATCCGTGGAGTAGATATTGCTCATTCGTCGAGTAGATGTATAGCTTATCCATCGAGTAGATATTGCTCATCCGTCGAGTAGATGTTATTCATCCATCGAGTGGATATATAGCTCATCCGTCGAGTAGATATTGCTTATCCGTCGGTACTCTCTGGAGTTTGAATGACTTCTCGATAAATCATTCTGGAGTTCTTGAATGACTTCTCTATAACATTAAATCTGTGATTTGTAGAGATCTTGACTTAAAACATTTTTCTCCAAACAGATTTATTCAATTCCAAGCTTCTTCAAAATTCTTCTGAGGCATGATCTTCTTGATCTTCTTCCAGATAGAATCCTTAGGCTTGATACTATTTTAGGAAAAAGACTCTAGTCTGCTCCTTTGCATTTTTACAGACTTTAAGTGTTACGAGTACGGAATAGAAATTTAGATAACAATACAACTAACTTAGGGTTGGCCCCAAGCTTAACTAATTACTAAAAATAACTATTCATTAATCTTCCACTCAGATCATAGATGCTAATGACATTGTTAACTCCAGTAATCTTTGACATCATCTATTATATATTACAAGGACCCATGTAGAAGTTGAGATTTCGGCCAAGGAGCACAGGACGTGCAAACTGGTGCTAGCAGAAACCTTAGTGTGAGTATTGATTTTTGTAAGCCTATAGGAGTGAGCCCTTTGAGTATCACCAACTTTAAAAGTTAGTTTAGAGTCTTAAAAACCTGTAGGAAGTGGTTTGGAGTGAAGGCCCAAGGTGGAGACACCCCATTTCCACCAAGAAACCCGAGAGCACCCTTAGAGTGGCCATAGGAATCGTTAGTGGCATTTGTTGTATTTGGGATCTAGATGTGAAGAGTCCGAGTGTTGCAAATCATCTTTAGGTTTTATTTAAGGTCAATAATAGATCTTATGTGTTACTTGATTATGTGCTTAGGTGTTTAAGTGATAATATAGTGTAAATAACTAAGTAGTATATGCCATGCTATTATGTGATTATGTGACTATGTGGATTACTTGAATTGCATATGATTAAGTTATGTGTATTCTTATAATTATAAGTTCTTGAGTAATAATAGTTATGATAAAGGTAATAGTGAGTCTAGGAGCTTATAGGCTTATGAGGTGTTAACAGATGAATAGTAATGAAGTTAATATAATGTGTAGGTTCCGAAACGAAGGGGAATATTCGTGCCATCAAGATCGAATAATCTTAGAACTGTTGAAAGGCAAATTACTTACCTCCTTATGCTTATAATTGTTGCAAATATACATACTTTTCGTGAATGCTTAGTTGTAATAATCACCATGTCATAACTTAATTCAAATACCCCCGTTAATAACTCTTAATCTTGTTAGTACCTTACCTTCCAAACATTTTCTATCCATGATACTGTGAATACTAAACTATCTACCAAATTCCCTAAAACGAACCTCATTAGTGAACTTGAATTCTCTTGTTATAAGTCCATTAAAGTGATACCAAATCTTTCCCCGACATCCATGTTATAAATCCTTAAAAATAAAATAAATATTTTCTTGACTTAGTGGATTGGACTAGACGCAAGTCCTTTTCACACTTATTGATAGGCTCACATATAGCCTAGGGATCCCATTATATTTGAGAACCCAGCGCGGTTCATGATTACTTCACGGCTGAACACCGGATGTAATCCGTAGTGTCCTAAAATTGATTTTGATGATTTGATATTTATAATATGATTTCCCGATGCTATTATACCATATTCCATGTTTCGGTCTTATGATTCTACCATGCCTTTATATTATAACATGTTACCACAATGCCATGATTCCATATGCCATGTTTCGATTACTATGATTCTACCATGTCTTTACATTATAACTTCATGTTTCTTATTATCGTTTTTGCAAGCATCTATAACCTCTTAATTCATGAACCCATGATAGTGAGATAATGCCTTGTATAATAGAACTGTTAGTACTTGCTAAGCATATTAGCTCATTTTCTTGTATTTAACTCTGTTCTACAGCTAGCAGTCATGGTCCGTACCAAGCAGACCGCCCGTAAGACAACCGGTAGGCAGGGTGAAGACCATTTAAGGGCGCAGGTAGAATATATATAGGCAATATCCGCCAGTATGTAATTGTGGTATTAGTTAGAAGGGTTGTTCCAAACTCTGAACTGGTAAAGATCTCGGGATTGTTATTATTTTGGATGGGTTTGTAATCGTATGACTATCATCTTTTAGAATTATAAGTTTGTAATATAATTGTGGTTCGCATTTATTTAGTGTTTATGTGTGTTTGGTTTGGGGTGTGACACGTTTAACGAAAATACGGGTTTTATCGATTTACCGAAAAAAATTTATATCAAAAATATCGCGCCGGGACCCGCACGGGGAAAACCGTACACCGGATCGAAAAAGTCAAAACATGGAAAATGATCGGAATATTGCAATTAGGTTCGGAAGGAGTTCTCGGAAGAGTTTCAGGTTATAAAAACATAAAAACGAGTGAGGTCGGTTGGTTCCCGATTATACAAAATAGTTTATAAATACTCAGAAAAATAATTTATTAAATCCATAAATCTTTTATAAAATCATAAATCAACATAAAAATTTATAGAAAAATATGACAATAATTTATATTTTATTTTGGACATATAAAAATTAAAATACTCAAATTATATTATATTTAAACATCCAAACATATATATCACTTAACAAATAATTCAAAGAATAAATACAGAACATACAGAATATTTATTTATTATCAAAAATAATTACACGATATATCGCAAATATTACATAGGAGCCCTAGTAGTAACCACTCATGCCTTAGAAACTTTTCTAACTTGTTCTTTCCTTGTATGCGCAACTTAGTGCCTTAGAATGATTTTGGCCAAGTAAGAATCTAAGTGGTGACTCTTCGTAGCTCTTATGAACACTAGTAGTAACAACTTAGTGCCTTAGAATATTTTTGCCATAGAAATAAATCTAAGTTGTTACCAAGAAAATATAAAAGTACATTTGGAGTTAGTTTCCGCTCTAATATTTTCTCAGATTCTCTTAATATGTCAAGACCAATTCTTGTACTAAGATATTGAACTGTACTTCAAGGATATTGCTACTGCAGTTGTCTTCTTTAACCTTTGTCTATACCCTGTCTTTAATTCTTCAGATTCATATGCTTCAAACACCGTCTATTTTCAATCAATTCTAATACACTTAAATCTTCTGGTGGCACCTTTAAATTGAATCTTCAACACTTCTGAAGACTTGAGAGTCTTTAACCTTTATTCTTCACTGAGGCATGAACATATTAATGAACTTCTTTCAGTGACCTGTAAATAGACTTCAAGCCTTCTTATAATATTTTAATTCATTGTATTTTCCTTGTCTTCTTTTCTTCCTGATTTTTTGTGTAGCCATATTATTATTTACATGTCATGTTCTAGTGTTGAGTTATCACGTCTAATGTTCATACAGCTTTGCAATCTCACCAACAGGGACATAACAGGTAATTGATTCATATGTATTCTTGGTAATTCATACTCAAGGCATATGATCAAAGAAAGAGCCTCACAATCAAATGTGATTGACAAAAGATATTTCGTCAATAATCTTTGGAGATGACATCAAAGGTTTACATTACAGGACAAAGCTGTGTAGAAAAAGGAATGTCATCATGGATTCAACAATTAGTATCACTGATAACAATTAGTCATTGGTGTCACTGATAATAATTGGAAGCATCTTTCTATTAATGGTTGTTCCGTAGCGACAACACTATGATGTTTTAGTTTAAGATATTTGGATTATTAATACTTATGTTCTACTGATTATTCCTTTTATAATTTATTAATTCTTAATTTACTATGATATAAAGGTTAGATTAATTAATGTCCTTGAAATATGATATGCAATTTTATGTAATGTACTTCAAGAAGGCATGATCCAAGAGGAGAAGCAACTTTCGAGACCAAAAGAATAAAGACTTGTAATTGTAATTGTATTTTTATTATTCACCATAGATTGACCTTGATCCTTTCATTAGCTTGAAAGGATTACATAGGATAAAGACCATAACTAAGCATGTTTACATACCGCACTTTACATATTGATGTATGAATGTATGTATATAATAGTTAATGATGCATGCTGTAACTAGATTAATCATGCATGAATGTATGTATTAGATACGTCACCCATGCCATGCCTACTAAACAAGATAAAATCTGTAATGACTTAAGATTTTAAAATTTACAAATGATTACGAGATTCTCGTGTTTATGAAACACGGAATGAAATACAAATCTTCTTTATTTCCGACATGGGGCGATTTTGTCAACAACGGGTTCATTGAACTTATAAGGCTGTGGGTTTTAAGCGAGATCGGTGTGACTCCGCCACTACCTGGAAATTAAACCATTGACGAGTATTGATTTGAAGTATTTTATTCAAGGAAAAATTGGAAATCTCTTTATGACGGGATCATGATCGTTATAATACTGACAAAACCCTAATGTTTATATTAAGTTATTTAGATGTTTTCCAATATATCCAACGCATAAACCCCTAGATCGATAAGGAGTGGGTTCGCCAGAGCGAAGTACACCCATCTATCGTGGGACAGCGTGTTGAAGTATATGATACTTTTTAGACCTTTGGGTTTGACTTAACTAAGTTACCACAATAGGATTGTGAACTTAGAGGCATAGAGTTTGGTGAGATTTTTTGGATAAATAAGAATAAATGTTGTTCCACTAAACTATCCAAGAGTTATATAGTTGATATAATTGAAAAATGTTGCCTACCTTATTGAATCATGTTTTAGGAGTAAAGCCAAAGCTGAATTAAAATGTCGTGAAATTTGGATCTTGGCTCACTAGAAATTATATAGAAGATATTCTTTCCGAATTAATAGTTAGGGTTATTAATTTGATAAAAATAGTGGGAGGTATATATTTTGAATATATATAAATAATCACTTGAACATAATTTAATAATCTTCTGTAGACTAATTTATCTTATGCACTTAAACATTGTAGATATCAAAATGGCAAACAATTCAAACAATTTCTCTGTGCGATCAGTCCTTGAGAAGGACAAGCTGACATGAACAAACTTCCTGGACTGGAAGAGGAACTTGGGGATTGTCCTCAAACAAGAGCGCAAGCTCTATGTAATTGATATCCCTCGCTTTGCACCTATCCTTGAAGGAGCATCCCGTGCTAAACATAATGTTTATCAGAAACATATCGATGATGACACGGATGTTCAATGTCTCATGTTAGCGACCATAAGTGCTGAACTTTAGAAACAACATGAGAATATGGATTCCTATGATATGATTGAGCACCTTAAACGTATGTTTGAAGGACAGTCTCGTCAGAAGAGGTTTGATACTTTCAAATCGTTGCATGCATGTAAATAGGGAGAACGTGATCTGGTTGGACCGCATGTTCTAAGAATGATAGAGTATATGGAGTAACTTGCCAAGTTGGGTTCCCCAATTGCTATGAAGCACCAGATTGATCTTATTTTGCAATCTTTAAACAAAAGCTATTCTCAATTTGTGATGAATTACAATATTAATGAGATAGATAGAACCCCACTGAATTGTTGGCTATGTTGAAAACTGTTGAGACCAACGTTCAGAAGGCGTCCCCTGCTCCAATATTGATGGTGAATAAGGGGAAGGCCAAAGGAAAGGGTAAATGGAAAGGCAAGAGGAAGATGGGATCTAAATCTAATGTCAATCTGAAACCTGTTCCAACCAAGGCTTTGAAGCCAAAAGGTAGTGTTCCAAAGGTTGGTGATTGTCACTATTGCAAGAAACTAGGTCATTGGAAGAGGAACTGTCATGCTTATTTGGAGGATCTGAAGAAGAAGAAGGCTGCTATTGCTGCTTCTGATTCAGGTATTTATATTATTGAAGTCAACTTATCTACTTCTACATCTTGGGTATTAGATACTCGATGTGGTTCTCACATTTGTATAAATGTGCAAGAACTGCAGGGAAGTAGGACATTGACGAAGGGAGAAGTCGATCTATGAGTTGGCAATTGAGCAAAGGTTGGTGCTTTTGCTATAGGGACTTTTAGTTTATCATTTCCCACTGGGCTTGTTTTAGAACTAAATAACTGTTTTTACGTGTCGGTGATTTGCAGAAACATTATTTCGGTTTCTTGTTTGGACAAGAAAGGTTTTTCCTTTTTTGATTCAGAGCAATAGTTGTTCCTTTTCATTCAATAATGTTACCTATAAGGTTGCATGTTTATTTAATGGTTTATGTGTTCTTGATTTAGATACTCCTGTCTATAACATAAATAATGATAATTAACGTATTAAGATGAAAGACTCAAATCAAACATACCTTTGGCATTGTCATTTAGGTCACATAAATGAGAAACGCATTTCCAAATTACATAAAGATGGTTACTTGGATAAGTTTGATTTTAAATCATACGAAGAATGCAAATCTTGTCTCATTGGCAAAATGGCTAAAGCTCCTTTTACTGGACAAGGTGAAAGGGCCACCGAACGATTAGGACTTATACATAGTGATGTATGTGGTCCAATGCGTATGATGCTCTAGAAATGGCTACATATACACTAAACCGAGTTCCAACTAAATCGGTTCAAAAGACGTCATATGAGATATAAACTGAGAAACGTCACAGCATGTCATTTATGAAAGTATGGGGATGCGAAGCATTTGTAAGACGATTGGTGTCTGATAATTTGGGACCAAAATTGGATAAATGTTATTTTGTGGGATATCTTGAAGAAACTAAAGGGTATAGTTTCTATAATCCTACCGAGAACAAAGTGTTTGGTGCTCGCACCGCTGTATTTCTTGAAAGAGAGTTATTTTCCAAGAAAACTAGTGGGAGAACTATAGATCTCGATGAAGATCGAGTTGTATAAAATAACATTGAACCAGAGTTAAAAAGTGAGCAGGAAGTACATCAAGATGTTCTTGCTCCGGAAACATAGGTTGTTCGTAGATCTAGTAGGGCTCGTCATGAGCCAGAGAGATATTATGGATTTCTCTTGACTCAAGATGATGATGTAATGCTCATAGACAATGATGAGCCTCTTACCTACCAAGATGTTATGAACAATCCAGACTCTGAGAGATGGCTAGAGGCCATGAAATCCGAAATAGAATCCATGTATCAAAAAAAGTATGGACTTCAGTTGATCCACCTGAAGGGGTAATACCTGTAGGGCGCAAGTGGTTTTTCAAGAAGAAAACTAACATGGATGGTAAATTACTGACCTATAAAGCGCGACTAGTGGCAAAAGGTTTCAAACAAATTCATTGTATAGACTATGACGAGACCTTTTCACCAGTTGTTATGGTCAAGTCCATCAGGATTTTTCTAGCAAAAGCTGCTTACTACGACTATGAGATTTGGAAAATGGATGTCAAAACCGCTTTCTTAAATGGGAGCCTTGAAGAGGATGTATACATGATACAACCTGAGGGTTTTGTCGATCCTAAGTTTGATAAGATGGTCTATAAGTTGCATCGATCTGTTATGGATTGAAGCAAGCCTTAAGGAGATAAAATCATCATTTTGATGAAACAGTCAAAGAATTTGGCTTTATTCTAAAAGAAGATGAACCATGTGTTTACAAGAAGGTTAGTGAGAGCCATATAGAATACTTAGTACTATATGTAGATGACATATTACAAATAGGGAATGACATACCTTCTCTACAGATTGCTAAGACTTGGTTGGGAAATAGTTCCTCCATGAAGGACTTAGGCGATGCTACCTATATATTAGGGATCAAGATCTATAGAGATAGATCAAGGAAATTAATCGGCCTAAGTCAAAGTACATACATTGACAAAGTATTACATCGTTTCGGGATGCAAGAGGCAAAAAGAGGATATGTCCCAATGTCTCATGGGATATTGATCTCAAAAGACAACTTCCCTAAATCATTAGATGATAAGGGCCATATGAGCAAAGTTCTATATGCTTCCGCAATTGGATCTATAATGCATGCGATGATATGTTCTCATCCTGATGTTTCCTATGCCTTGAGCATGATGAGCAGATATCGGTCTAATCCAGGTGAGGGTCACTGGACAGCTGTAAAGAATATTCTTAAGTACTTGAAGAGGACTAAAGATTCATTATTGGTGTATGGAGGAGATGTGAAGCTAGTCGTAAAGGGTTACACTGACGCCAGCTTCCAGACAGACAGAGATGATTCAGTACCTCAGTCAGGTTTTCTGTTTTGCCTTAATGGAGGTGCTATAAGCTGGAAGAGTTCAAAGCAAGAGATAGTAGCTGATTCTACAATGGAAGCTGAGTATATTGCTGCCAGTGAAGCAGCCAAGGAGGCTGTTTGGATACGGGAATTCATAATGGGACTTGGTGTGGTTCCATCAATCACAAATCCAGTTAATCTTTACTGTGATAATAATGGAGCCATTGCACAGGCTAAAGAACCAAGGTCCCATTCCCGGGCAAAGCATATACATAGGAGATATCACCTTCTTCGAGAGATTAATGAAAGAGGAGATATACATATATGTAAAGTGCATACTGATGATAATGTTACAGACCCACTGACTAAGGCTTTTTTGCAGCAAAAGCATGAAGGTCATACTAGTTCCATGGGTATTAGATATATTGGTGATTGGATCTAGTGCAAGTGGGAGATTGTTACTGTTTGTGCCCTAGAGAGAACACTATTATGTTTATATTATGTAACATTTGGATTATTAATTATGATTTTATGGATTATTCTTTAGTAATTTATTATATCTTTATTTTCTGCGATAATATGATATGTAGATCTATATCTCTAAGTACGTGACTTAGAAATGAGATTATGAGAATAGTATTATTATTCCTAAAGGTCTCTAGTCAAGTATTATTGTTAAGGGACGAAAATAAATACGTTGAGACTAGTGTGTTTGTTGACTGATGATCACATCACATTGATCATAGGTGTAACTCCCTCCAAACCAGGGTCAGAAGTTTGGGGCTCACAACACACACACACACACAATATATAAACCTGTATATAAAATATTATATGCATTGACCCTTCTTTTCACAACCATGGATCGCAACAGGTTCAAGTATGAAAATAAGCCACAACCTTATCTTTTATTACATCGTACCAAATCCCAACTAGTTCAACTTACAACCAATAATGATATCATTCTTACAATCTTACATAAATTATTTACAATATAAAGCTCCTGCTAGCTCGATTCAACTTAACCGGGAATCCAAGTTCGCACACTGGACTGGGAATCCTTGTTACCAATACTTTCCCTTTTCAACTGTTAAAACCATAAAAAGGTTTGCAAGAGTTAGCTAACTAGCTCAGCAAGTTATAATAGCAATAACTGAGGTTAAACAATAACCAATTGAAATGATTCAAAAGAATTTAGTTTCTGAATAAGAAATGATTAGAATTGGATATTCACTTTTAATTTTAAAAACCAAGGTTAGGCTGCTGATCAGTCACGCACTAACCCCGAGTAAGGCTCCCATATTTGCTCTATATATTGGATCCAAGGCACGCATTGGCCTATTATGACCACGAATCTGGTCCAACCACGAATCTGGTCCATATTTATAAAACCATCCAATTCTAAAAAATTCAATATGATAACCAATATAATTCAATAAGTTGAATCATAAACAACATTTATCTTGAAGCGTAGGGTGATTCACAATACCATGAAGGTATAACAAGGAATTCAAAACGATTGGCTTTCAATCAAGGAAAGAATCAGAAAGTAGAAGACCAAGGGTTCAAGGGTTCCAAGGATTGGTTTTCTTTTAAACAAGGAATAAGGGTTGGTATGTTAAGAAATTCAATATCAGAAATCAATATGTGGTAGATATATATTTGTGAAGTAGTATCGTATGTGTATGGCTCGTTTCTGAGAATTCAACAATCAGTGGTTTATGAAAAATAAGGCTTATGGCTCAAGATCAACAAGAATCATGGTTCAAGGTTGAATAGTTTAAAGCGCTTGCAATATAAAATATGATTTATTTTGAATACTAGCAACATGTTATGAGAAAGTTTGAAAATATTTGCAATATATCTTGAAGAAGGTTCAGAAGTACTTGCCTTATTATAGATGATTTCCAACTTTACTTATATTCATCTAACAGTTTTACTCATCAATCACTTTCCTTTTCCTTCTATGCCTTGTTTCTATTCATCAATCACTTGCCTTCTCTTTCTATGCTTCGGTTCTATTTACAGATCACTGACTTTCTTTTTATATGCCTTGATAACTCTTTTAGGCAACACAATTATCTATCAATACTCAATCTCATATCATTCTAATCATCACATAGACGTCATAAACTTTTATCTACCCTTCGTTTCACCCAAATCCAATTTATGCATTGAAAGTTACAGCAAAAACCGTCAAACAATAACCGCATAGGCATATAACACATCAATCAGATAGCACGTAGCACATAGCACGCAAGATATTCGATCAAAATAATTTTTCAAAGAAGATTCGGGGTTGAATTGATTTTTCAGATATTTAATACGCATTTTTGAACATTTTTCGGAATTAAAACGGGTCTCCGAATTATTTTTTAATTAAATAATAGGGTCTGAACACCCGAGTATGACTTTAAAATAATTTGATAATATTTATCGAGCCTTGAAAATAATTTTAAATGATATTTTAAAGCTCAAATCTATTTTTCGGAATTTTTAACTCAAAAAATAAATAATTAAATCTAATTATTAAATCAATTAAAATCAATTAATAATTAATTAAAATAATTAATCAATTAATATAAAATTAATCGATTAATTAAAATAATTGAAAACTAATTAAAATTAATTAATAGAATAAATCAGATTTATTTTTAAGTAAATAAATAATTAAAAGAATTTTCTGAATTATAAATAATGAATTTTGAAATTAAAATGAATTTTTAAAATTAAAAATAGAATTTTAAATTGTTTTAAAAAGTAAATTACAGAAACAGTTTTTTGGTTTTGAAATTAGGGAAAAAAAGATTGAAACCGGGTTGGTAACCGGGTCAAGAGTCGAGTTTCCGGGTCGGGGAAGAACTCAAGAACATGCCGGAGTTCTCCCCAGAATCTGGCGACCACCCAACTCCAGCCAAGCTCCGATCTTAATCAAAACGTGATCGTTTGGCTTGATTCCAGTGTGCTTTTCATTCCAAATTCTTCCAGGAGCTCAAATCAACTAAATAACATCACAAACAATGCCTGGAACTCAAAGTTTGGCTAAATCGACATAAAAACCGGTGAATAGTTCAAAAGTCCGACGGGCACCATCCCGGAATCCTCCTTCAAACCAACATCAATCAACTCCTTTTTACACAAACTACACACTGGTACCAATCAATTCGACTAATAACCCTCAGAACAAAAACCCCTAATTTTCAATTAAGAACATTCAAAGTATATAAACCCTAATTTCTTTAATTCGAGAATCAAACACACATTTGAACATGTTATCAAACTCCAAATCACTCATATAATATACCAAAATGACCAGGAAGAAAAGATCTACATGATTATGCCATCAAATCATATCAAAAACATTAAGAACAAAAATTCCTAATTTAATCTTTAATTAATTCGAATTAAAACAAATAAATAAGAAAAATACCTTAATTCCTGCATAAAAACGGATGATTGATTATGAAAGTACTTTTCGAGAGCTTCGAAATGATATATGGCACGCCCGAATCGGAGTTCGATAATGCCCTCGTTCGTGCGCTTGATTCTCAAGAACGTAACGTTTTGTAGGGTTTTTCCTCAGTAAATTCGATATTTTTACTAATCGGTTTTAATTATAAGAATAAAATGAAATAATAAAAGGGCTATATATATTTATGGAATATTGATTCATTTTGGATCATTTTGGATCGATAAATTAGGTACTTAGCCGCTAAGTAACTGCAAAAATGATCTGATTTGGTACCCATATTGGATAATTATCCAAATCGGGCTTTTTATAAAACACTTTATACGAAAATAATGTAATAATATCCCGTCTTTCGAGAATACGGGTTTTGTTAATTCACCGAAATGATTATCGTATCGAAAATCTTGCGTCGGGACGCGCACGGGTCAAACCGTAATCCGGATCGAAAAAGTCAAAACACGGAAAATGTCTGGAATTACCAAATTAGGTTAGAAAGGAGTTTTTGGAAGAGTTTCGGGTTGTAAAAACGTAAAAACGGTTGAAGTTGGACGATTCCCGATTTTATAAAATAATTTTGTAATTATTCAGAAAATAATTAATAAATTCATAAATCAATATTAAATCATATAATAGTCCAAAAATTACCAGAAAAATATCACAATTATCTATATTTTATTCTGGGCATAATAAAATTGACATACTTATACTTTACCATATATAAGTATCCACATATTCACACCAATCATCAAATAATTCACCAAAAATCACATAATAATCACATAATAATTATTTATCGATAAAATTATTACACGTTATGTCCTAGATATTACATCCTTCCCCCCTTAAAAGGATTATGTCCTCATAATCACACTAAGGATCAGATAATGATATATTCAAGCATCTCACTTCCATTTTCTCAGGTTGATCCCTCAAACTTACAACTTTTCATAAATGTTACTCGCAGCATCCCTCATTACTTTATAGCCTCTTGCTGACATCATATTCTATTAGTTGCTCATATAACTCAACTCAAGTCTCCATTTTATATATAATGGAGTTTAATTACTTTTCCTGAATATACACATATAAACACCCTATGAACCAGCGATACGTGTGGCGGTGAAGCCAACTCACTTACACTTAACTTGCTTATTTTACTGTCTCAAAAGGACCAGCATAACGCATTTTAATTCTCTTTTCTTTCTATTTCTAATAATTCGTGTTCATGAAAGTTTCCAATAGAACTGGTTGTTGAACTTCATTCCCACATGTTTCTTTGTTGTTAGGGAGAAGACACGCGCTAATATTCACGCAAGTATACGCGTTCGCAAGTAATATAGAATACTTTCTAGTTCCTTCCCACAGAGACTCAGACTAATTATGTTCAATTAAACTCACTCACCAATGTATGATTACTTCTCAATGCTAAGACAATAACACTTAGATTTAAGTAACTAATTATTAACTATAATTAACTACTAAAATTAATCACTTAATTAACACTTCGAATTAACAATATTAAAACACTCATGAGATCACAACTTCATTACTACTTCCTTCAATAGTCATTGTTATTACCCTTAGCATGCAACAGTGATGATATTAATCGAATAACACGAAACTGATAAAAGCCAACTTTCATTGTACTATTACCATTCTACCAAACATCCACAATTAAGATAGAAGTTGAATAGGCATCAATTATGTTGAGTCCCTATATGTCTACATAAATTGACAACATAATGATTTAAGAACAAGTTATTCCTTTTGATTACACAGGGCGAATAAAACGGTTAGAGTTACCCACTAATCATGCAGACTCGTACATGAACCTATGCTAGCATGGCAAGTTCTAAATCTCGAGATCCACCATCGCTTCACAAGAGATTAACACCCTATCTTATATGTTCGCGATGCACATAAGACGAATACGCACAACCAATACTAGATATCATACAATCATCATACACTAAGGTATTAAACAACTAACTAAAGAATTCCATAGTAAATCTGTTACGACCCCATGATCATGATTAGCCCATGTTAGCACTTATCGTCATCATGGGTTCATATGAAAACATGATAAATAAACACAAAAGAATTATAACTAAACTAATTATATTAAACCAGAGTATGTCACAAGAGTAATAGGTTTAAAGTAAGAAAACTAGCATCCAACGTTACAACGAAATAAAGAATCACAAGAAAATATGCTTCCTCTTCGTTGCGGTGTGCTAAAACGGTCTTCTTCCTTATCTCCTTCGCTCCTCGATTAATACAATGATCCAACACACGTGAAACGTCTCTGAAATCTACTTATATAGGAGTCCCATAAAACTCTGATTACTCAGAAGTTGGAAGCCAAACAGAAATAGGAGTCTAAAATAATAAATCTGATTTTCCGTCCCTGCGCGGCTGCTCAGCATAGCTGAGCGGGCGCTCAGGCCCCTACTGGAAAATGGTCTGTTTTTGCTCCGCTTCTTCACTGTAATCTGCTCCTCTCTTCCCTCTTACAATGCTAGACACATGCCAAGGCTTATTTTTGATGAATTCTCCCTGGAAATGCAACTAATACCCTGAAATGCACAAACACTAGAAAAACGCATCAAATACACAAAATACTTGATTTCAAGACACCAATTTAAGCTATTATAAGACGTTCTAAGTGGTATAAAATGCCACTTATCACACCCCCAAACTTAAATCGATGTTTGTCCTCAAGCGTCACAGACTCAAAAACAAAATAAAAACATGCATGAATACAATCTATATGAAATGCAGCAATCCCCTTACTACGACCAAACCAACCAACTTACGACATCTCAACAAATGCAATTAAGCGACTAAAGATCAATCAAATCATGCAAACTAACATACAGCCAGAAACGTGGTGTGTGCAGATGCTTAACAGATATACTTCAGAACTAGATCAATTATTATGACTCAACTATCATCAAGACAATCACATGATTATACAAAGAATAAAAATTCTAGGCACAAAGTGACTTATAACACTACAAGAATCCTGGAGCTTATTACGGAATCATGCTTTTTATTCATAACAATAATGCTTATTTGACCGTGCAATGATTGAGGTCCACAAAAGACTTATACAATGGTATCCATGTAGCGAGCGTTAGGTCAGCGGATCCCGGACTCTAAAAGCTTAGGTCACTAGGCACAAAGTCCCCTAAGAACTTAATAACTTGAATACCAAAGAGCCCACTCGCGATCAATTATGCATTAACTCTTTATCTTCATTTTTTTTTCTTTTCTTTTTTTTTTCTTTTCTTCTTTTTTTTCTATATTTCTGAGAAAGTGCGTTTCGCTCCATCTTGCTCAACCCTAGACTACTCGTATAAACATACGAGCTGGCTACTAGCCATTTGACGCCTAGCCACAATTAGCAACGAATTCCATTTTTTTTACTCTATTTTTTTCTTTTCATGCTTTTATCACTAAGAACCTATTATAAAATTCTAAGCATAATAAATAGATTATCCTCGAAAACAATCAGGCCATAACAACAATCTAGTCCTTAAGCATTCTCTAAGACTTAGTGAAAATACAAGTGTTTCTAGCATGCATATCAACCTACACGACTCAACATCACTTTAATGCTATCACTACACTCGCATCAACATCACAAATCAGTCGGCAAATCATCACAAAAGGGATCATGGCATATGCATGAGCTACATGACATGATAAACAAATAAAGCTATAAATAAAAATAAAAATAAAACTATATGGAAAAAATTATGCAATTATATGAACTAAACTATCATGAATATGCAACTATATGACACACACACAAACTATTCCTTAACTACCACCCCCAAACTTAAAATCTTCATTGTCCCCAGTGAAGGTAGTAGAAAGGAACACAGGGTATACCTACTCGGAGAGATCATCATCATCATCACCCTCAGTGGGTGGTGTATCAGGAGGCGGATATGCAGAGTCCTCACCAAAAACTGGCCACTGGATGTCAGCTCCAAGGCCTCAAAAAGCGGTCCCTAGCGCAAGGGTGAGCTCCTGAGCAAACCTGCTCTGCGTCTCGTACATAGCATCCGTCCTCCGTAAAAGCCTCCTATACTGGGCATCAGCCATCCCAGCACCCTTTTGAGCTCTAGAAGAACCAGCCTCATCACGCCTTGGCCTCGCCATAGTAGCACCTCGTGTTGGACGCCCTCCTGGAAGATGATAACCCAGCCCATGCTCCTCGGGCTCACCACCGGTCCACTCCTGTATCGCATTCAGAGTCCCGGAATCAATACGAGCGGCCGGCAACTGCAACTGCTCATGAGACGGCCACTGAACTCCCACTGCTCGGCAAAGCTTAGTAACCGTGGATGCATAAGGGATGTCCATGTGCTTAGCTCCCCTCAAAAACTTCAGAATTCCTTGGTAGATGAACTCACCAAGGTCCACATAGTACTCCTCATTCAAAATTCCCCACAATAACTTTGCTCTCTCAATTATGACCTCATGTGCATGCGAAGAAGGCAGAATATTAGCACAAATAAATGCATTCCATGTATGGGCATACCTGTTCATCGCGATCGCCGGAAAGTGACGATACTCATTAGTTCCAGTCTTGAAAGTCCATACTGTGCCCGGCCTACAGAGAGTAGCACAAATCAAATCCAAGTCAAAATCCTCAGCAGTCTTCTCGTTCCACTTCTCCTTCGTGGGCTTCCTCTGTCTCTGCCCAATCACACGGCGAATCGCCGCTGGGTGATAATCAACCGTCATCCCCCGGACCACAGAAAACCCATTCTTCTCGGCCTTCGCATTCGCATAGAACTCGTGAACTACGCTCATCGGCACTGCTTCAGGCGACTCACAAAAAGCTATCCACCCCTTCTCAGCAATCATAGGCAACAACTCACCATCCCTCCCCGATGGTAAAAATCCCCTCTCCTTCAGAATCGGCTTCCCCAGAAGCCTAGTGTACTCCTCATCAGCAGCCCTATCATTCAAACGAGGCCTCGCAGCAGTACCCCTCGAAGAATCAGCAGTAGGGACAGTGCTGCTGCTATCAATAGTCCGTGCTCTCTTGGGTGCCATCGAATCTGAATAAAAGTGCTTGAGATTTGTGTTTTTGTGTTTGGGAGAGAGTTGAAGTGTAGAAAGTGTATGGGAGATATATGGGATAGGTGTATGTATATATAGGGTATGGATTAGGGTAGAATTTGATTAGGAGTGGGTTTAAAGGTTGAAATCATGGGATAATAGGGAATAGGTCGTGGGTTTATGGGCTGTATTTTATTTTTTTATTTTTCTAATTTTTTTGGATTTTTATTGAACTAAAAAAATTTCTCCCAGCCGACCCCTGAGCGGTCGCTCAGCAAAGCTGAGCGGTCGCTCAGGGGGCTACTGGAAAAAAAAATTTATGGCCCCGTTTTTCTGATTTTTTTATGGTTTTGGATAGGTTATTAACTTCTAAGGGTTCCTGTAACAACAAATCATGGGTTGCCTCCCACGAAGCGCTTCTTTTTCGTCATTAGCTTGACGTTGCGTACCTTCCTCAAGTTGACAATAAAACGGCACTAACCACTTCTCAGTTTGCCATGTCCCCATAGTAGTGCTTCAAACGCTAACCATTAACCTTGAATGCTTGGTCCGGATCATTCTCAAAAATCTCCACCGCTCCATGTGGAAACACAGTTTTGACAATGAAAGGTCCAGACCACCTTGATTTTAACTTCCCAGGAAAAAGTCGGAGACGAGAGTTGAATAAGAGAACTTGTTGCCCCGGCACGAATAACTTAGGATGTAGCTTCCTATCGTGCCACCATTTCACCTTTTCCTTGTACATTTTGTTGTTCTCGTACGCTTGGAGTCGAAATTCATCAAGTTCATTAAGCTGAAGCATTCGCTTCTTTCCAGCTGCATCTAGATCCAGGTTCAACTTTTTCAACGCCCAATAGGCCTTATGCTCAAGCTCCGCAGGTAAATGACATCCCTTACCATACACCAGTTGAAACGGGGATATACCAAGTAGAGTTTTGTATGATGTTCTGTAAGCCCAAACAGCTTCATCGAGCTTTAAAGACCAATCCTTCCTTGACGGACAAATAACCTTCTCTAGAATGCGCTTGATCTCTCTGTTAGACACTTCCGCTTGACCATTTGTTTATGGATGATAGGCAGTAGCAACTCGATGATTCACATTATAACGCTGCATCATAGAAGTGAACTAACGGTTACAGAAATGCGACCCTTCATCACTTATGATTACTCGTGGCATTTCAAACCTTGTGAAGATCTGCTTATGAAGAAAATTCAACACTGTCTTTGCATCATTTGTCGGTAGAGCTTTGACTTCTACCCATTTTGAGACATAATCGACTGCCAGCAAGATGTACTGATTGTTGCATGATGAGACAAAAGGGCCCATGAAATCGATTCCCCAAACATCAAAGACCTCGACTTCAAGCATCACATTTAACGGCATCTCATCCTTTCTCGTCAAATTTCCCACTCTTTGGCAACGATCACCCCTTAAAACAAACTGATGAGCATCCTTAGACAAAGTAGGCCAGAAAAAACCTGCTTACAGGATATGAGCTTCTGTCTTCACACCATCATAGTGTCCGCCATAAACTGTGGAGTGGCAGTCTCGTAATATCCCCTCTGTCTCACAGAATGGGATACATCTCCCGATGATCTGGTCAGCTCCCTGTCTAAACAAATATGGCTCATCCCACATATACCACTTCACCTCATGCAGAAACTTCTTCTTTTGAGCTGTGGTCAAATTAGGAGGCATTATATTGCTGACAAGATAATTCACAATATCTGCGAACCATGGCTCTTCCTCCTGAACTGCGAACAACTACTCATCCGGAAAAGATTCATTGATCAATGTCTTATCATGTGAAGTAGACTCGGGATTCTCCAATCTAGAGAGATGGTTAGCTACTTAATTCTCGGTACCTTTTCGATCCTTGATCTCTAACTCAAATTCCTGTAGTAAGAGCACCCAACAAATGAGTCCCGACTTCGAATCCTTCCTGGAAATCAAATAGCGAATGGCCGTATAATCAGTGAATACTGTCACTTTTGTCCCAAGCAGATAAGATCGAAATTTCTTGAAACCAAAGACTATAGCCAAGAGCTCCTTCTCAGTAGTGGTGTAGTTCATTTGGGCCCCATTTAAGGTCTTGCTAGCATAGTAGACCACATGAAAGAGATTATTCTTGCGCTGCCCAAGAACTGCACCTACCGCATAATCACTCGCATCACACATCATCTCAAAAGGCTTTGTCCAATCCGGTGCTGTAATAACTGGTGCAGTGATTAAACTCTTCTTAAGAGTCTCGAATTCCGTCAAACATTCATCATCAAATTTGAAAGGCACATCCTTCTCAAGCAAGTTGCACAGCGGTTTAGATATCTTCGAAAAGTCCTTGATGAAACGCCGATAAAAACCCGCATGACCAAGAAAACTACGGATTCCTTTCACAGAAATAGATGGTGGAGATTTTCAATAACTCCTACCTTGGCTTTATCCACCTCAAGACCCTTGCTAGAGACCTTATGCCCAAGAATAATGCCTTCACGCACCATAAAATGACATTTTTCCCAATTGAGCACCAAATTAGTTTCCACACACCTTTTGAGTACGGCACGAAGATTATTCAAACATTCATCATACGAATGTCCAAAGACGGAGAAGTCATTCATGAACACCTCGACATTATTCCCAATCATGTCAGAGAATATAGCCATCATACATCTCTGAAAAGTGGCCGGTGCGCCACATAACCCAAACAAAACTCTGCAAAAAGCAAACGTGCCAAATGGACAAGTGAAGGTAGTCTTTTATTGATCCTCTGGTGCAATACAAATCTGATTATACCCCGAGTAGCCATCCAGAAGACAATAATACTCATGACCAGCCAACCTGTCAAGCATCTGATCAATAAACGGAAGAGGGAAGTGATACTTCCTCGTGGCCTTGTTCAACTTTCGGTAGTCCATGCATACTCTCCATCCTGTGACTGTTCGAGTGGGGATGAGCTCGTTCTTCTCATTTGCTACCACAGTAATACCCCATTTCTTAGGCACACATTGCACGAGGCTCACCCAAGAACTGTCAGAAATAGGATAAATGATTCCTGCATCCAGCCACTTCAGAATTTCTTTCTTCACCACCTCTTTCATGATAGGATTAAGTCTGCGTTGTTGCTCAACAGTTGGCTTACTACCCTCCTCTAGCAAAATCTTATGCATGTAATATGAAGGGCTAATCCCCTTGATATCTGCTATGGTCCATCCAATAGCCGATTTGAATTCTCTCAAAATCCTTAAGAGTTTGTCCTTCTCACTACCTGAAAAGTCAGATGCAATAATAACAGGTAATATAGATGCATCACCTAAAAAAGCATACCTCAAGTGTTCAGGCAATGGCTTAAGCTCCAAGGTGGGTGCTTCCTCAGTTGATGGTTTAAGCTTTCCTTCAGCATTTTTGAGGTCAGAATTACCAAGAGCTTCAAACGGCATGTCCAGCTTTCGCCTCCAAGGGGAAGCATTAAGATATTGTAATTGCTCGTTGCCATCTTCATCATTACTGTCAAAATCCCCCACTAAGGCCTTTTCTAATGCATCAGACATTAGCATATGATCGAGTTCTGAAGTAACCGTGGAATCAATCATATCCACTTTTAAGCTCTCCTCATCTTCTGTAGGGAATTTCATTGCTTTGAATACATTGAAGGTCACATCCTGATCCTGCACCTGCATTGTAAGTTCACATTTCTGCACATCTATCAAGGTTCGGCCAGTGGCCAAGAAAGGTCTTCCCAAGATTATGGGAATCTTCTTATCTTCCTCGAATCCAGAATAACAAAGTCTGCAGGAAAGAAGAGCTTATCCACCTTGACTAGCACATCCTCCACTATGCCTCTTGGGTAAGTAATAGAACGATCAGCTAATTGTAGAGACATGTAGGTGGGCTTTGGATCAGGCAAATCCAACTTTTTAAAGATCGACGACGGCATCGGATTTATGCTTGCTCCTAAATCGCAAAGGCACTTGTCAAAAGAAAACTTGCCAATGGTGCAAGGAATGGTGAAGCTACCTGGATCTTTAAGCTTTGGAGGTAACTTTTGTTGCAGCACCGCACTGCATTCTTCCGTTAGAGCAACGGTCTCAAGGTCATCTAGTTTCACCTTCCTTGAAAGAATACTCTTCATAAACTTCGCATAACTAGGCATTTGCTCCAGAGCCTCAGCGAAAGGTATATTGATGTGAAGTTTCTTGAACACCTCCAGAAACTTACCGAACTGCTTATCCAGCTTTTGTTGTTGCAATCTCTTAGAGAAAGGTGGAGGAGGATAGAGTTGTTTATCCCATATATTACCCTCAAGCAGAGTGTGTTCAACAGTAGTCTTCCTTGGTTTCGCCGCTTTCTCCTTTTGCATAGCTTCTTCATCTCCAACTTCAGCTTCTCTTTCTTTTGCCTTTTCAGCATCAGCAACTTTCCCAGACCTTAAGGTAATAACCTTGACTTGCTCTTTAGCTTCCTTCCTACCTGGCACTTCCGTGTCACTGGGAAGTGTGCCAGGTTGACAATTTAGCACCGTATTGGCTATTTGATCGATTTGATTTTCCAAGGTCTTGATCGACATCGCCTGACTCTTGCACAACATCTTAAGTTCCTTAAAATCAGCACTAGTGGGTGCAGCTGCACATCCCTGTTGAGGATATGATTGCCTTTGAGCATACTGATGTGGTTGCTGGAATCCAGGTGGATTGAACTATTTACTCACACCTTGCTGATATGGTGGCTGAATAGCATTCTGATTATTACCCCAACTGAAATTTGGATGATTTCTGTTATTAGGATGATAAGTAGCTGGCACAGGCTGCTGTTGTCGCTGATAATTGTTCAGATACTGAACAGATTCATTAACAAGAGAACATTGATCCGTAGCATGAGAACCTACACAAAGCTCACAGACCATAGCTATTTGATTGACTCCATAGGTAGCTAGAGAATCGACCTTCATAGTAAGCGCTTGGAGCTGCGCTGCAATAGCGGTGACTGCATCGACTTCCAGAATACCTGCTACCTTCCCAGACATCATCTTTTGAGTTGGGTTTTTATGCTCATTTGCAGCCATAGTCTCAATAAGATTATAAGCCTCAGTATAGCTTTTGGCCCACAAGGCGCCTCCAGCTGCTGCATCGAGCATGGGCCGAGATTGGGCCCCTAAACCATTATAGAAACCAGTGATCACCATCCAATCGGGCATTCCATGATGTGGACACTTTCTCAACATTTCCTTGTAGCGCTCCCAAGCTTCGCACATAGATTCTATAGGTTGCTGCGTAAACTGAGTAAGAGCACTCCTCATAGCAGCAATCTTTGCCATTGGATAAAATTTCACCTGAAACTTTTGCGCAAGATCTTGCCAAGTAGTGATGGACCCAACTGGTTCAGAATGTAACCAGTCCTTAGCTTTATCCCTCAGTGAGAATGGGAAAAGCCTTAGCTTGATAGCCTCATCAGTCATACCATTATATTTGAAAGTACTGCAGATCTCAAAAAAATTCCTTATGTGCATGTTGGGGTCTTCAATCGCAGCTCCTCTGAAAGAAACAGAGTTCTGCACCATCTGAATAGTGCCCAGCTTGATTTCAAAGGTGTTAGGTTGGATATCCGGATGAAGAATGCTTGACTGAATGTCATCAATTTTAGGCCGAGAAAAGTCCATAAGAGCTGGATCTGCCGGAACAATACGATCACCCATGATTACTGGCTCTTTCTGCTCACTTCCTGAATCCGAATCTTCAAAGTCTATCTTCTCCGGAATATCAAGAACTTCGTCTGTCTCCTCAGCTGTATCTAAAGTCCTCTTGCGAGTACGAGAACGAGTTTGCATAAACGCTCTCTAAAGTACCTGAAATACAACCGGAAACAATAAGTAATACGTCTTAATCACTGAGTAGTAACGACCAATGATGGTGAGTACATAAACTAAACAATTACGCCGAGTCCCCGGCAGCGGGGACTAATTATTAACTAAACACTTAGATTTAAGTAACTAATTATTAACTATAATTAACTACTAAAATTAATCACTTAATTAACACTTCGAATTAACAATATTAAAACACTCATGAGATCACAACTTCATTACTACTTCCTTCAATAGTCATTGTTATTACCCTTAGCATGCAATAGTGATGATATTAATCGAATAACACGAAACTGATAAAAGCCAACTTTCATTGTACTATTACCATTCTACCAAACATCCACAATTAAGATAGAAGTTGAATAAGCATCAATTATGTTGAGTCCCTATATGTCTACAGAAATTGACAACATAATGATTTAAGAACAAGTTATTCCTCTTGATTACACAGGGCGAATAAAACGGTTAGAGTTACCCACTAATCATGCAGACTCGTACATGAACCTATGCTAGCATGGCAAGTTCTAAATCTCAAGATCCACCATCGCTTCACAAGAGATTAACACCCTATCTTATATGTTCGCGACGCACATAAGACGAATACGCACAACCAATACTAGATATCATACAATCATCACACACTAAGGTATTAAACAACTAACTAAAGAATTCCATAGTAAATCCGTTACGACCCCACGATCATGATTAGCCCATGATTGCACTCATCGTCATCATGGGTTCATATGAAAACACGATAATAACACACAAGAATAATAACTAAAACTAATTATATTAAACCAAAGTACGTCACAAGAGTAATAGGTTCAAAGTAAGAAAACTAGCATCCAACGTTAGAACGAAATAAAGAATCACAAGAAAATATGCTTCCTCTTCGTTACGGTGTGCTAAAACGGTCTTCTTCCTTATCTCCTTCGCTCCTCGATTAATACAATGATCCAACACAAGTGAAACGTCTATGAAATCTACTTATATAGGAGTCCCATAAAACTTAGATTACTCAGAAGTTGGAAGCCAAACAGAAATAGGAGTCTAAAATAATAAATCTGATTTTCTGTCCCTGTGCGGCCGCTCAGCATAGCTGAGCGGGCGCTCAGCTTCCTGCGCGGCCGCTCAGCATAGCTGAGCGGGCGCTCAGACCCCTACTGGAAAATGGTCTGTTTTTGCTCCGCTTCTTCGCTGTAATCATCTCCTCTCTTCCCTCTTACAATGTTAGACACATGCCAAGGCTTATTTTTGATGAATTCTCCCCCGAAATGCAACTAATACCCTGAAATGCACAAACACTAGAAAAACGCATCAAATACACAAAATACTTGATTTCAAGACACCAATTTAAGCTATTATAAGACGTTCTAAGTGGTATAAAATGCCACTTATCATTTGTTCAATTAACCTAGTTTGTAATCGCTTCCAATCACATTTGAGGCTCTTTAATTGCTCCCTTAATCTTCTCGTCCATCTGCGAATGATATACTAAGACCATGTCATATTCGATTTCTGACGTTCTCGATATTACTTTAGAATTAAGAATCAACTAGAAAATCTTGACTGGATATGATTGACGCACAAACTTATCACCATATCTTATTTTCTTTGAATCACAATCGAGTATATTTGCTGAGCGAAAATCTCTTACTTCTTTGAAGAAAATACACTAACCTGGAGGCATCACCAGCATATTCTCACCCATATTATCATTTATTCTGGTTCTAAGAAGTTCTCATACGAAACTAACTGCAATGCCTTCCTTGACGTCTAGTCACATATGACGTTTATCCTTTCTTTGTGCCATACTATCAGAAAGTCTTCTTTGACACCTATATCTCGTATCATATTCTCAGAGTAGCTTGAATCCCTTGAGTTATCATAATGAAATTCCTATCTTTTAATTTTGCCTTACTCAATGCCTGATCATCTAGGAGTGGTATATACTATTTTGGTTCGACATAATTCATCATATTCTGAATACTCCTGTCAAATCTCAAATCAAACAATATTGATCATTTACAATCAATTTCTGGATCTGATGACGTACCACCATTTCTTCAAGTAGCAACTAAACCACTTATTAGAAGGACTGCTTGCAAATAAAAGAGCAAGATTGGGTTTGGATAACCTATCGATAATGATACAATTAACGCTTTCCTCACCTTTAGTTCTCAGGTGATTTCACTATGGCATTTCCTGGCGGAATGTATCTATCTAGCCTTTGATGTCCCGCCTTAATTCTTGGGTAGGTATAATACTTATTTATATTTTCCCCCATTTTCTCTTCACGTCTGGTTACTAGATATTTTCCTTTATCCCTCGGTACTTGATCGTACTTATGAGATGCATTCCATATCTCAATTTACAAATTTTCCTCAAACTCTTCACTTTACTCCTATCCCACATAATACCTATATCTTACCTATATCCTGGCATCTTATAAAGTTTCTTTATCATCCTTTTAATTCCACTTCCTTTCCTATTTATGTTCTTCATTCTCATAGCTTATTCAAAACCGAACTCTTGACATTAATACTCATTTTGATGTCATATCAAATTAGATATCAATACAAACTTTGATGCTCACAACATCCCATTCTGAAGTAAACATCAATCATCTAGATTAATACCACTTTCGATATTTAACAATAATATAAGTATCAACATCAATCAGTTATCAGAAACTGAATTAAAACTGTATCTCACATTTTATCCAAACTATAATTACTTGATAAATCATTTATTGTATGATTATCAAAACAATTTGGAAATAAGACGTCTTGAATCATCGCATTGCTACGGCTTATCATCCTCAGATGAATGGTCAAGTTGAGGTATCAAACAGAGAGATCAAGCGCATTCTAGAGAAGGTTGTGTGTCCATCAAGGAAAGATTGGTCTTTGAAGCTTGATGAAGTTGTTTGGGCATATAGAACAGCATATAAGACTCTATTGGGAATGTCACCATTTCAGTTGGTTTATGGTAAGGGGTGTCATTTGCCGGTGGAGTTCGAGCATAAAGCTTATTGGGCTTTGAAGAAATTGAATCTGGACTTGGATGCAGCTGGAAAGAAAAGGATGCTTCAATTGAACGAACTTGACGAATTTTGACTTCAAGCTTATGAATACAACAAAATGTACAAGAAGAAAGTCAACAGGTGGCACGATCGGGGTCTAGTGCTCAAGAAATTTGTGCTAGGGAAACAAGTTCTTTTATTCAACTCTCATCTCCGTCTTTTTCCTGGAAAGTTGAAGTCAAGATGGTCAGGGCCCTTCATAATCAAAACTATATTTTCACATGGAGCGTTGGAAATTTTTGAGAATGATTTGGGCCAAGTATTCAAGGTAAATGGTCAACGGTTGAAGCATTATTATGATGATATGGCAAACCGCGAGGTGGTTAGTGTCGTTTTATTGTCCACTTGATCTCGAGATTCTACGTCGAGCTAGCGACATAAAAGAAGCGCTTCTTGGGAGGCAAACCAAGTTTGCTGTATATTAGTAGGTAGAGGAAGCAAAAAGAAAAGAGAAAAACACAAAAAAATTAGAAAAAGGAAAAAATTCGGGGCCAAGTACAGAAACTGGGCGCGCCCGCGCGCGGCCGCACCATTTTTCCAATAACCAAGCGCGCCTGCGCCGTCCTAGCGCGCGGCCACGCCGTCCTAGTGCGCGGCCACGCCGAGTCCCTATTCAAAAAAAACAACAGTTTTATTAGAGAAAATCAGGATTTTAATTCCAAAATCATTTCTAACCCGATTTTTACTCTTCCACATTCCATAATTCCCTCTCCTAATCAATTCCATTATTCCCACGATTCCCATAATCAATTCCCACTTCTATTCCTTATCAAATTCATACCCCTCCACCTATAAATACATACACTTGCATACATCTTCTCCACCAATTCACAAACTCTCAAACACAACATCTCTCTAAAAACTTAAGCTTTTCTTCTTTCTTTTTCAATTTTGATGGCACCCAAAAGACAGAGAACTCAAGTTGGAAGCAGCACCACCGACTCTTCATCTACGGGTGGTATGAAGCCAAGATTTTCTACTCTTGGGGCTGAAGAGGAGTATACAAGGCTTCTCTCAAAGCCTATTGCTAAGGAGAGGGGGTTTTGCCATCAGGGAGCGATGGTAAGCTTTTGGAGATGATCCTTGAGATTGGTTGGGTTCCTTTTTGTGAGGCACCCGCTGCTGTGCCCATGAGTATTGTGCGGGAGTTTTACGCCAACGTGAAGGCGGAGAAGAATGGTTTCACGGTGGTGAGAGGGATGACTGTTGAGTACAGTGCAGAGGCTATCAGGAGGGTGATTGAGCAGCCTGCGAGAAAGGTGGGTCAGGATACAGGGAACGATAAGACGACGGAGGACTTTGATTTGGATCTTATTGTTGCTACTCTCTGTGTGCCTGAGACTCATTGGAAGTTCAAGAGGGGCACTATTGATTACTTCACGTTCCCTGCTTCATGCATGAACAGGTATGCACGTGCTTGGAACTCTTTTATTTGTGCTAACATTATGCCATCTTCGCATGTGCATGAGATTACGGGGGAGCGTGCTCGTCTGCTTTGGGGTATTCTGCAGGGTAATTCCATTGATTTGGGGATGGTGATATATTTTTTATAAGAGGGCATTATTACAAGGAATAAAGCAAGACGTTGCAAAAGGGTTACTCACAACAAGAAGGCATTGATTATGATGAGACATTTGTTCTAGTTGCAAGGCTCGAGGCAATTAGAATCTTTCTTGCCTATGTTGCTCACAAGAAGTTTAAGGTGTTATAAATAGATATAAAAAATGCATTCTTAAATGGAGAACTCGAAGAGGAAGTTTATGTTGAACAGCCTCCAGGGTTCATTGATCCAAAGTATTCAGATCATGTCTACTTACTGGATAAAGCACTCTATGGACTGAAGCAAGCTCCAAGGGCCTGGTATGAAACACTTGCTCTATTTATGCTAGAGAGTGGTTTCATAAGAGGTACAATTGGCAAAACTCTCTGTTATAAATACCATGGTAATGACTTGTTATTAGTATAGATATATGTTAATGATATCATTTTTGGATCTACTAATGATAAACTATGTGAGAGATTTGAAAAGCTAATGCAGTCCGGGTATCAAATGAGTATGATGGGAGAACTGAGTTATTTTCTGGGGTTACTAGTTAAACATACTGATAAAGGAATCTTCACAAATCAATCCAAATACACCAGGAATCTACTCAAAAGATTTAGAATACAAGACTGCTAAACTGCATCAACTCCCATGGCCACTGCAACCAAGTTAGATTTAAATACTGGTTCTTCAGTAGATATAACTAACTACAGAGGTATGATTGGCTCACTCTTTTATCTGACTGCTAGTAGACCTGATATCATGTATGCTACTTGTCTCTGTGCAAGGTTCCAAGCTGATCCTAGAGAACCTTATATGTTAGCTGTGAAAAAAAATTTAAGTATCTCAAAGGCACCATGAATCTGGGATTATGGTATCCTCGAGATTCAGACTTTAAGTTAATTGGATATTCAGATGCTGATTTTGAAGGATGAAAAATAGACAAGAAAAGAACTTCTGGAAGCTTCCAATTTCTTGGTGGCAGATCGGTTTCTTGGTATAGCAAGAAACAAAAGTCAAATTCCATATCAACTGCAGAAGCAGAATACATTGCTGCAGGAAGCTGTTGTGCTCAGATTCTATGGATGAAGAATCAGCTACTGGATTATGGGTTAGACTATTCTTTTATTCCTATATATTGTGATAATCAAAGTGTTATTACAATGACAGGAAATCCAGTGCATCATTTAATAACGAAACACATCAGTATCAAGTACCATTTCAAAAGGGAACATGTGGAAGCAGGTACAGTGGAATTGGTCTTTGTTCCAACAGATCAGCAAGTAGAAGATATATTCACCAAGCCTCTCTGTGAAGCTACTTTCCTAAGATTGGTGAATGAATTGGGAATGATATCAGGATAATTCTCAAACTCTAATAATTAAGATTGCTGATATTTTTGAAGCATGGTATCTTATTATGTGTCAGTACTTTTTAGATACTGATTTTTGTGTTAAATGTTGATGTCATGATAACATGCAAATTGTGCTAAATGATCTTATGTGAAAATTTCATGTTGAACTACTGATTATGCGTACATGCTCTATTATTAGTTAAACTTGCTTTGACTAATAGGTTCTGTCAGTAGTTGATAAATTCTGATATTGGTCAACCCAGTTTTGACTAATAAATCCTGATAATCGTAATTAAAATACTGATAATGGTCAAAACATAATTGATTGCTATACTTTATTGATTATTTTGAATTTATTCGGAATAAATGGTTACACAGTATTTTAATTAATCAGTGAATTAATGGAATATCTTTTAATTACTTAAATGGGTTAGCTATTGATGCAAGTATCTAGTAATCTTGAGTATTTATATTGGGAATAGGAATATGAAGCGAGAGATTACTTTTTGTTTTCCTAGATATGTGTAATCGTGTATTCGCATTATGGTTAATTATTACATGGTTAATCAATGAGTTCCTTCAGTTTCTAAACCTCTCTGCTATAAATACAACCCTCCACTCTCAAACCACTCACTACCTTTTTCATTCAAACTCCAAAATTCACTCAATTTCTTCATTCAGACTTTATGGCCTCTGTTTGTTCTCTTTCATATGGAGTTTATCGACCAGTCTTCATTCCTAAATATGGAAGGCTGTATTTCGATCCTTTTTGTCTCAAGTTAGTCTTTAACAACCAAGATTATCCTTCTTCTGAGATCCCACAGTCGATTCTTGATCGACTTAACTCGGATGACACTCAGTCACTTTATCTCTTTAGAATAGACGTGCACTTTGAAGAGATGAGAAGAGATGAGGAGGTTGCGCAACGACGCCTCGAGGAAGAACAACGTCACTTCGTATGGTTGGCATTGTAAGAAAATATCATTTCTCTTACAGGTTCTATGTCATGTATCTTCCATCGGAGGTCGATGAAGATGTTGGAAGAAGAAAAGAAGAAGAAGTCCGAGTAGTTAGATTATATTAGGATTTTATGTTTAAAATTCCATGAAATCTTGTACTTTTCTTCATAATAATAAATTAAAAGCTTTAAACTTCTTTGATTCTTTTAAGTGAATATTTGTTTACTATCTTGTGTGTGCTTGAATGCTTTTAACTATTGATATCCAAATCAGTACTGCATGCTTAACTTCAGATGTTTTTAATATGTGAATAAACTGATCTCTGTTTAAGTTCATGTGATCACTTCAGTACAGATTGAGCACACTACAGGAGGTAACTATAGTTAAAGAAGAAATTTATGGAATATTTAATTCTTAGTCAATAAAGATTATTATCTTTGAGTGTTGCATTCTATCCAATTTCTTTGAAACTTTCTTTTTCTCATCAAAAAAGTTGTTCACACTCAATTCTTAACATTACACATCTTATATCTTAAATTTCATCTCACAATTGAAACACTTGAATCCTTTTCTCAAATGTTGTCAAAAATCAAGTGACATAATTCTTGAATTGTGCTCACCACTCAGAAAAAACATTTAGTTGGTTAGAGACTACTTGCTGAGGTAGATTTTAATGATACTAACAGAGACACAGAGGTTTCATCAGTTTTTACAGAAGAATCTGTGATAGCTTTCAATAAACACATTCAAGTGTTAGTTCTTTGCAAGAAGAACAAGGTTTGAGATCATGGTACATGACAGTAACCTGCTCAAATCCTCTCCAATTTAAATGGAGGTTCTCATTATTGATGAACAACAATTGTCATAACCACAGTATCAACTGTGAGCTTAATTGTGTATTCACAAGGTATAAATACTGTTATTACTTTATCATTATTTATTCTAAATACTGATTCAGTCTTTTCAACATTTATTTTTCATGATATAAATCTTGTTGGTATGATTACTTCTAGACCTTATTTAAGGACTACCTCTAGTTGTATGACCAGAGATCACCCTTCTTTAGCCACCTCTTATTTCTGTTGGACAATCTTTCTGAGCCTTTTTCTGTGAGATATGTGAAAAGATTGAGAGAAAACAGAATTTAAGATAGGCAAGATCCTTCCTGGCAAAAGGAGAGGTAGATGAGAGATATGATTTAGTAATCCTTGTGAGGAAGCTCTGACTATTAAAAGTCATGAGATGTGTGGTGTGAGGAGTAGTGAGACTACTTTAAAAGAATAGAGAGAATAAGTTTTAATTGCTATATGTTTACAGGTGCTCAGAGTACTAAAGAAACAGATGCTGAACAACAATCTGTTGAATCTCAAGAAGACTCTTATGTGCCAAGGGCTATTAATCTCCCTGCAAGTCTAAAATTGATACTTTCTTACAGTCCATACATTCTACTATTTAACCACATGAGACAATCCCTATTTTTGTTGAAAAATAGTCCATTTACTCTACTTTACCATCACCTGAGAAAATCCCTGTTGTTGCTAAAGATGTAGTACCACAACAGTCCATTCATAAAGTTTCATCCATTTTAGAATCATCACAGCATGTTACAGGAACTGAGGTTCTGGAAGTTAATCTCGAAGCTCCAATTCATTTATCTACAATACTTGAAGATGTGGAGTTAACTGCTGAAGGTGTGGAATCTTACGAAGCTACTGGATCACATACTGCACCAATTTCTAATTCTATACTACATGCTGAAGCTGGTGATGAAGTTCAACAATTAGTGCAAAATCTAGTTGTTGTTGAAGAATCTAATGATGGTGAAGAAGCTAATGTTTCTAATGCTATTATAGATCCCGAGGATGATCTTTTCTTCCCTGAAGATATGCCTATGCATGAGAGACGACAGAAAATGAAAGAGTTAGATGCTAAGAATAAGCAGGATTGTTTTGATAATCTCTGTAACGCTCATTGGAAAGATTATACATATCTTATTTCCAGAACACAAGTTGTTGCATATCTAGAAACAGCATAACAGTATATTACAAATCATGTTATGCTCAATCGTCTAAAAGCATCAACTTTAGTTATTAGATCCTTAAGCACAGCTCAAGAAGCAACTAATACTCAAATCAATCAGATCAAAGAATCATTGATTGCTTCAAAGCTGACTACTAATTAGGAAATTCAGAAACAACTTACACCAATAGTTTCCAGATAAAGTACAATTGAAGCTAATCAAGCTAGATTGGAAGCTAAACAAGTTTAAATGTCTGATCAACTTACATAAGTACAGAATTCAATGGAGTTGATTCTTTCTCTACTGCTTGGTGATGATGCCAAAAAGGGGAAGAAAATTTTTAAATCTACATGCAAGCAGCTGACATTGATAAATACTGATGATGAAAATTCTGATGGAGGTAATAAGGGGGGATAGAAGGAAAGTGAAAGTAAAAGAGGTGAAGAGCTAGCTGGAGTAATGGTTCATTAAAAATAATCACTAGATTTCAATCTAGACAAGGTGGAGAAAGTAAGAGGAATAAAAGAAGAGTAGAAGATTTGAATGTGACTACAAAAATGCAAAAATCTTCATGAGTCACAACTGCTACTAATGAAGACCAAGGTATTCTGGAGATAGAAGTTGGTGCTGAAGTAAGTCAATATCTCCAAACTTTAAAGGAAGAAAGATGACTCTTTTCTACAAGGATCCAAAGATTCAATTATTTGGCCTTAAGGTGAGTAGAATAATATTTACAAGAGAAAATTCGAGAGTTGATCTTGAACAACTAAGGCAAATGGAGGAAGACTTCAAGAATTCCATAAAAACAGTCAATGCTGATATTGTTGTTATTACTCAAGTACTTTATGAAGATGATCCTTCTAACAGACCAACCAGAGGTATAGTTATAAGGGAAATCAGTCAGGTAGAAGATTTTAAATCACAAACTGTAACTGCTGATAAGAAGCTTAAAGGAAAAGAGAAGATAGGAGAGAAGCCAAAGATTTTAAAATCTAAAACCAAAGTTGTTGCATAGAAGAAAACAGTATCTTAAGAAACTAAATCTCAAATGTTGATGGATCCAATCTATATAGTAATTCAGGCTTATGATACTGAAGAAAAATGTGAAGAAGAAGAAGAAATCAGCCAAGCTCACCCAATAAAGAAGATTTATGGAGTTGACTGGGCTGATGAACTGAAGTTAACCGCTGACATTGCTCATGTTAAAGAAGTAGTTCAGAAGGAAGAGTAAAGTCTGATATTCAATGAAGCAAGATTGAATATGCATACTTGATTCCTGCATCTAGATAGTTTTGATATCATCAGTTGGAACTTGTCCATATTTCCATAATGAACAAGTTGGGGGAGATTGTTAGGAGCAATTGATGATATCAAGCAGAAACTATAAGAAGTTCACATCAGAACTTATATCAACGGATGATGATGACATCGACGGATAATGATATCGACATATGATGATGTCAACGGATGATGTAACCAGTATTTGTCACATCAGTTGATCTTCAATAAGGAAAAGGAAAGAGGAACTCAAAGTAGTGAAGGACTTTATCTCAGAAGAATTGTATAGGTTTATTTGTTGTTAATAGAATAGGATTCCTTATACATTGTGTATATGTGCTCTATATAAAGCACGTATTAGGTTCATGCTATATGCATTGCGACATTGTTATATCTTTCACATATCCTAGCAGATCTCAAGGATATTTATTCATCCTTTCGAGAGAGTACGTTTGTAATCAGTTTTTATCTGTTAATATAAAAAATGTTGATTTTGTTGAAGCTTTTTCAAATTGATTGTATTAACTGTATTCACACCCCTCCCCCCCTCTATAGTTGATTAAGGGCCGAACAGGGTTAGACTTAGATTGGGAGACTTGGTTCCAAGTCTCCAACTTATATGATAAGTAGGACTCCTCTAGACGGTGGATTCTAGATTCTTTCTTATAGGAGTCGGTTTCCATGTTGGACAATGCTTTTGGTGTTGCAATAGACCTCGTCATCAGATCAGCTCGGCGGGCCTATCACGCGGCTGCTTTTGGGTTGTTGACATCACGACCCATATTGGGTCGTGGGCGTTTCGACATACTCGGGTCATCAAGACCTATATTAGGATGTGGTCGCCACGACTTACTTTGGGTCTTGGTCGTCATGATCTAACTTGGGCATGGTCGCCATGACCTACTTGGGTCGTGACGTTCACGGGCTTTGACCATGGACTTTTCAGTCAACTTTGGACATAATAATTCATCATTAACTATATTTTTACATATTACTTTTCATCCATATCAACACTTAAAATTTAAAATTAATAATTTTAAAATACGTGATATCGTAGAAAGAGGGAATCAGATTTAGTTGGTGCAAATACCGTTGATGGATTAATTAGATAATTGGAAATTGATTGGAATAATTAATTAGATACTATATAAAATCTATTATTATATTAACTTAATTATACATATATAATTATTATGTGGTAAACAATTTAAAAATAATATTTAGTTTTAAATTACATTTGTTCGTGCATATGCTGACCTATATCTTATTTATAAATTTATACATATTGTATAATTGACTTACGAATGCAATTATATGTTTTACGTATAAAAAGAAAAAGTAAGTAAACCCCGGGATTAATCTTTACAGAATACTAATTGATTGTATTACATGTTCACCATATATTCTTCTATATATACCCAATTTTATATCTAACTATTAAACTATTATTTCGGTAAAATCATACAAGTTAACATATGTCCATGTTCGTATCAAAATAAAAAATTATTTAAAAAGTTAATATAAAGAATTAAATTAAATTTAAATGTTATCCTTTACCGTGTTTCTAATTACAAAATTATTTTAATACATATATAGGTTCATTCGAGAAATTATTTTTGTTTATTAACATTCATGTGCCTCGCACAGGTTTGAACGCTAGTTATAATTTTAATATAAGTACACATAACATAATTGCTTATTTTATTATTTATGTATATTAATTTATTATTAACAAAGTCTAATTTTATCCAATTTATTTTCAACTAATCATATCAAGGAGCATTGGTAATCAGTATTTAATAAATAAAATTCATATTTTGGGAGTAAAACTTACTTTTATGTTTTTTAAATTATTATTCAAATAAACTGAAACTTAATTTTAAAACTGAAAATAAAATTTATAATTTAATATCTCTATGCATCTGTGAATTTGATTTAGAAAAATAAAATGTAGTTATTTGATAGGTTATAAAAATAACCCAAATTATTTAATTAATCTCACATTAATTAAGCCTGGATTGGTTCAAAAAAAGCCCAATAAATGAGACAAATAAGATCTAAGTATTTATTAATTTCGTAATTAATAAATAAAGGTTATATTTAATCCACAGTTCTATCCAACTGAGGATATACTTCGGCAAAGAGTAGCCTCCAAGCATCTAAATCAATAAGTATTCTACCTGCTACATTCTAAGACTCCAATATCCAATATAATTGGGAGACTTGTTCATCAAGTCTCCCAACCTTAATCTGTAGGTTGCCAACGTCTATATAAAGGGTCTTACCCCCACAAACCAGAACTAAATTTTTTGACTTGATCTTTGACCAGTGTTGTAAAAAGCGCAAATTGAACCTAAGCAGTGATATTACATCCTAGCGCTAAAGCGGACGCGTGAGCGGTATGAAAAGCAGACGTCTAATCGAATCATAAATAAATAAATAATTATGTATATATTAAAAATATTGAGTTTTTTTAATGAGATAATATCCATATATTATAACAACCAATAAAATCATCATTTACAAAGTCATAACCAACTTAAAAATTACAAGTAACATTCAAAAATATTAAATTACAACTCTTTAAAAAATCTTTATTTTTATCTAATTATTTTTAATTCTTCCACTTCATTGGTCAATGATCGCTTAAGCGGTCAAAATTTGCTTAAATTCGTTTAAACCCGCTTCAACTTTACTAAACGCCCAAATATTCGATTTTGCACCAATCCAAGCGTTTATACATCCGATTAAACTCCCTCTTAAATTCCCGCTTAATGTGCTTTTTACAACATTATCCTCGACAAAGCACAAGATATGTAGGCATATTGTGAAACCAAATTCAAGTCACAAAACACGAGAATAGTCAATTAGGACTTGATAAGCTCACGAACCCTAAATTTAATTACAACCTAATTTCTGCACATAACATTATTATAATAACCCCAAAATTTTTGGACTTTTTGTAAACCTTATGAATAGTAATTTTGCTGATTATGCTGAATAAGAAAACTTTTCATGCCACACAATGTAGCAGTTCTTTTATTGATATTCTGAGGTCTTATTAGTACTCTATATGGTATATAAGTGTATGTAAAGATCGTCAGAATCCAAATCCGAACACTTTGATTTTTCCCGAAAATCCACCAGATACCGAAAGAATTGAGTATAAGGTAACATGATAAAAAGGATTTAAATTCAAGGATTTTTAGAGAGGATCATAAAAGAAATATAAAATATTGAGAAAGGTTTAGGGGAACCTAAGTAATAAGATCCCAGGTATGATCCCTCAAATGATAAACCAGAATGAAAGTTAAGCGAACCGTATAACAGATAAGCGGTCATTAGCCAAGTAATTAGGGGTTAATCAAAGAGGTTAGTGGATGATGATGTCATCACACCAACAAGAAGAAGACAAGTGTAAGAGGATGACATGAGAAAGATGACATAGGCATGGTGACATAAGCATGACAAATGGAGGGATTGGTTGGTTGATTGTGAGCCACACAATTTTTACCATGGTAACAATCTAATTAACAACAAAAGGAAGTAACCAAGCTAAACACCACACAAATCATTTAATCAAACTAGAAACATTTTTACTTCACTTTTTCTTCCCTTGCTCTCGGCCAAAACCAGAGCAGCAACTTAAAACTACCGTATCTCCTTTAATGCTCACTCAAATGTTGTGTTCTATATCTCGTTGGAAAGGTATTGAGATGGCATACAACTCTTATTCACAAGTTTCGTCCAAATAAGCATGGTAAGACCCTCATTTTTACAGTTCTTTAAATCGGACTTTTAGAAACTTTAAAACCTAACTTTGTGTTCTTGATTTCTTTGGAAAGATCAAGCTTGTAGGAGGTTAGATTAAGGCTCCCTAAGGCTTCCTAGCAACTTAACACCTCCCAAGGAAGGTATATACTTCAAACCCTATCCTTTACTTTGATTACTAGTGAGTTTGATGGTTGGTTTTCTAAATGAGAAGCATGATCTTTGATTATTAGTAGTTGATTTGAATTTGGAGTGATTTGGTGAATGAATCTTGTTATAGTTAATAGAACTTGATTGTAGTTGGTTGAGATGAAGAATCTGGAGAATAAGGACTGGTATAGTATTATTTAGTTGAGGTTTTGATGTGTTAATAATTGTGGGTTGTTTGGTGAGGTTTTGGTGTAGTGAGAAACTTGGAAAACTTGTAAACATAGCCGTCGTAATGCCCGTTTTCCTTAGACTGTTGTACATGAATCTCGGACCAGATAACTCACTGACCAATCTGTAACTTTGCCATGTTTAGCTAGATCGTGTCGTAATCTTCATTTTGGTATGTAGTTCGCTTGGATCCGATGTACGGTTTAGGAGAAACGACCGTTTTAAGTAACGGCGTTTCGCGAACGAACCATTACCCCTCGCCTTACTTTAAAACCTTGGTTAAGGCCCTTAAATTACTAATTGGAGTATGAAACAATTATGTAAAGTGGGTTAGGCAGTTGGTAGGGGACTCGCGAAAGAATCGTCTTTAAACCCTTAATGGTTAATTTATTAAAAATGGTGGAGCCGAGGGTACTCGAGTGACTTAAGTGAATCGTTAAGCGCAAAAGCGAACGTTAGGGTCTAATTGGTTAAAGTATAGATTCATAAGCGACTTTAGTTTAATTCCAACTTATATGTTGTTTATAGGTTACCAGACTCGTCCCAAGCCTTTTATCACCCCCAGCCGCTCAGACAAGTTTTCTACCCGTTATACTGTTGTTGTGATGTATATACGTATATGCATTATCTTGTGATAAGTGCATGATTGTTATTAGCAAATCTTGCGATATATTGGAGCATGTGATATGATATTTATATGCATGTTTGTTTCGCAATCTTGATATCTAATTGTTGATTCAATGCTTATAAGTTGCATAATACATATGCTAGAGATAAGCAGTAGTTGTGTATACCCTTAGTATAGGGGACCCAAAGGTGAACATTTTCTAAACCGGGAGTCGATGTTCCCGAGTATAATATATATATATATATATTTATATATATAGATATAGTTTTCAAAACTATTAATCGAATAAGGTTTATTCGATAACTTTATTTTATTAAATGAATATTATTTTGAATATTCATTCGAGGACTTATAACTCCGCTTAATTTATTAAATGAATATTATTTTTGAATATTCGTTCGAGGACTTATGACTCCGCTTATTTTATTAAATAGTATTCTTTATTTTAGTAAAGAATAATGTTTCGATAATCAAACTTATTTTCGATTATTCAAATAAAGATCGTGCTTTCATATAAGTATATCTTTGGTTATTTATTATTCATTTCAAGTATGAGTTTTAAAACTTCTACTTCAATTATTTTTATAGAGAATATCCTTTATGGAAATATATTTAAATGATAATATTCAGATATTTTCTAATATATCAGGACTGATTTATTTCATTAAATCAGCATTACTCCAAACATTCTTAAAAATGTTTTCGAGTCTTCAAAATGATTTTAAAGGTTAGAGCGGATCCCAAAACTCATTTTTATATTTAAGATCTTCCTTTAAAAGGGGATTTAAATACTCGCTCAAAACCTGAGGGATCCGGCTCTGTGGTGTATTTTATATTCGCAACGAGGTTGGTGCTTTGATAAATGAATTGATTACTTACCCAACGTTCGGGAAGTAAGTCCATCTATTGAGTCGGCATAAGCAACATGGGCTCAGTGGGCGTCCATGAAAGTGTAAGTGGCTCAGTGGGAGTCCATCAATGCGAAAGTGGCTGAGTGGCAGTCCAGCATAAGGCCCTAATGTGGCCAGGGTGATGACCAGTGGGGGATTCATCCATCTACTAGTACAAAAGGTGACTTAATTGGTATCTTTTCCTGATCTGCAAGATATCAGGTTTATGCCAAAATTCTGTTTTTCCAAATTTATTGGATATTGCAACTCTGTTTATAATTTCATAACAGAGGTTTTTAAGGAGTGTATGAAATGTATATATATAGGTGTATATATATATATCGGGACTTAATGAAGTATCTCGTAATTTCAATTCTTTCAAATGATATTTCAAAGATTGAATCTATTCAAGTCTTATCTTGTAGTCTCATCAGTGTGATGAACTTTTGAAACTGATTATAACTTGAACGGTGGTAGTTCAAGTAGTATTTGGGAAAGATATAAGTATATTGGGGTATCTTGTAACTTCATCTTTTCAACTTATATCTGGTTATTGATTATCTTATGCATGACAAAGATTTTCAGAAAAACGTTGAGACAAGGTTAGATATATGAGATCACCTTGCAACGATATTTTTATACAGTTATAAACTGGAACTCTGTGTATATTATACAGGTCAGAGGATTTCAAAGATTGTGAAAAGTATATATGTATATATACTGAATATTTTGCGACTTGGTCGCAAAAGAGATCAAACTTAGTTCATTTCTTTTGACCAAGACTTTCACGAGTACTATGAGAATGCTCATATATTGTTAATTATTCTACATATTATTTTGGTGGGCTTGTTGCTCACCCTTGCTTTCTTCTTTCATCACACAACAACAGATAGACAAGATGAATAGGATCAAGCTCCCAATTCGTGAGCGGTTAGGAAACGTTCCGCAGTTTCCTGTAGGCGTTGATGCCGTTGTAGCTGAGGTAGGAGCTACTAGTAGGCTAGGCTTTCAACTTTTGTTGTGCTAGACTTATGTATATTTATGAATTGTAATAATGGCAAAGAAATGAAAATTTATTCAGAAACCCTTTTAAGGTGTAATGGCATATAATTGTGGAATAAAATGACTCGTGTTATTTTTTGGATATTCATCTCTGAGACTATAACTTGTGGTTTGTGTGTTTATTGTGGGGTCACAGTAAGGAGTAGTTGATTGTTTATTAAGATTGGGTGTTATTAAGGGAAATGGAACTCGTGACAACCCGGATCCCCGACCCCGGATTTGAGGGTGTTACAATTATCGTATCATCATCTTAAAAAAGAGTATTTATATTAACATAATTAAACTAATAACAGTTATTTTAAATGAAATGAGAGCTAAAAAATTAATTGAAAATGTAGTTTATGGTGTAACTAAGTTAGAAGAAAGCACAATAATAATTAATGCAATTTAAATAATACCTATAAATTTATTAATATAATAAGTCATAATAATATTAAATAATTCAAATATCAAATATTTATTAGCATACCTATTATATTTAAGATTGACAAATCATATTATGCTCAATTCTCAAAACAAAATTATTTTCAAGTTAAACAAAATATAATAAATAAATTGTCTCACAGCTATTTTCCCACTACTACGCTACTATGTACAGAAGAATTTCTTTTTGAACTCGAGAATTTTTTATTAAATAATGAAGGATTTGTCCTTAAGAATATACTGACAATTTTTGGAGGATGATAATTGTAACATCCCAAATCCGGGGTCAAGATTGGGTATCACTAAACGATCTTTACATAATATAAAACAACATACAAATGACCCCTCAATTTCGAATCGTTTACAGGTTATGGTATGAAACAAAAATCTAATCTTCTAAAATCTACAACATCTAAAATACAAGTTTATTACCTCTGATCTAACTCCCTTGCCTTATTCATTCTAACATCTCCATCCTCTTGCAGCTGAGATCTCTCTAATTTATGCTGTCTATTAAGAGCTATTCACTTTTATCCCCACTTGATTCTGAAAAAATAAGAATTAACAAAGCAAGAGTGAGCCAAAATGCCCAGCAAGTACCACAAATAATTTCCAGGTATTAATTTCAAAAGAAATCTCCGGACACAACTTTTAAATATTTTGTAAATATTTCTATTTATTTGAAGTAGTTGAGCGAATAAAACATTGGCCTTTATTGGCCTTCTATCATAAATCAAAAGCAACAAGTAATTTACTGATTCATCTTTTTAATCAGGTCTTTGTCCGATTTTGTAGTCATAAAACTTTTCAAGATGGAATACCATTAATGGCGATCAACAATAAATTAGACTGGACACTAGTTTGCACCCATTTCTTGCTGATCATTCAGGATACAGTGCAGATTTATACCTCTATGTAAAGATCCATTCGGGTACCCAGGCACTATGGCCCCATGACCAAGGGTCCGGTCCATTTCCGTCCCATAGGGTCTAGTCCATCACTGGCCCTCATCGTAACCATCCAGTCCGTAGAGTATTTTGATATCAAACCATTTTGATTTAAAAACATCCCGATTCAGGTTCACAAATAACCCGGGATAATAGGTATTTGCTCACGAGATCAATTGATAATGAAGGAACAATAATGAAAGGTATGTGCATAATTAAGAGTAATTGCAGCGAAATATAAAACAGTTAACTATTCTGAACTTAAAATAGGAAAGAAATATTTACAGTATATCACAAGAAAGTTCAGGAGTACTTGCCTTGATAAGCTTTAACCATTATTACTAGTTGACTTTGGACCGACTTGGACGTTCAGCTTTATCGTCTAACCACTAAACTATTCTGGATACGATTCCAACACTCAGGTCCTTTGATTGGAACTTTGCTAAGCTTGGCGACTGACCACTGGGCTATTCTTAGTCCAACGTCAACCCTCGGGTCTTCCGACTAGAACCTACAGAGTCGAGATACCCTACTTTAGACAATCGTTTATGCTTGACATATCCTTGCTATCAAATATACCCATTTAATATAAAATCCCGACTCATATTTATATGTATCATTGAAATACCATAACAATCAAGGTTCACGTCTTCGAAATTCGGTTCGGTACTTATTTTTGGAAAGTATATATACCCGTCATTTTGAAAAATAGGGTAATTGATTATTTAAAAAATATCTTGTCACGACGCGCAAATAGGTTTCATAAAACATTTATAATTATATAGTTATATACGTTTAAGTAGTAATCCTGATAATCTCAAGATACGTGCTCGTATTTTCGAATTTAATTTTTCTCAAAATCGGGCAGCGTCTCCTCTGTTTATCGGCCTATCCGTCGAAACATAATCGACTTCGCCACAACCAATCAATCCAAGTCACAATAATTACTAATTACCTATTTTTAATTTTTTTATTATTACTATTCATTTTTTCGTTTCGCAAACAATTTACGAACTAAATTATTTATTTTAAAATTTTAGGACTCAGAAATATTCATCACCGTCCACCGTCGACTCGCCGAGGCTCATCGTCGACAACGGCAAAATTTATTGGTACCCGATACTATTCGGGTTTCCAAATAAATTTCACTGATTATTAAAAATTTATCCCGCATGGAAATATTTATTTCACGAATATTAGTCAATTAATTCCCTGCAGGAAATAAATTAAAAATAATAAAAATTCTTAAATCAAGTAGGCCACAACGCGTAACACGCGCGCACATAACTGGAAAACAGGACGGAACCCGGCCGCCACAGGCCGGAAAAACACAGCAACACAAATATCAACACACACATATACGCACAACTATGTACATATATATATATATTCACTGAAGATATCAACCAACAGGCAACTCACCGAAAAATGGTCGGCGACCGAAACTCGCCAAAACAGAAGGGAAACGAGAAGGAAAGGGGGAGGGAAAGGAGAAAGAGGGGGGAAGATAAGAGATTAAGAGAGAGACTGGAGAGAGTGAGAGAACAGAGAGATTTTGAGAGAATAGAAAATGAGAGAATTGAGATAGTTGAGTGTCGAGAGAGGAGAAAGGGGGAGGGGTTATAGGGGTATATATTTGTGGTTTTGTTTGTTTTTGTTTTTTATTCTTGTTATTATCCTGACTCTGTTACCGAATTGTGAATTTAACGGTACATGTTGCGTGCAAGAATTAGTCGGAATCGTATCAAAATAATTTTTAAATTTCATAAATATTCCGAAACTAATAAAATATAAATTTTGTAATTTTTAAAACATTTTTGAAATGCGCAACATACCTGTAATTAAAAATTTAACGAACGAACTTGTGGGTGAATTTAATCCGAAAAATTTCTGAAATAATTTTAAAATTCTCAAAATATTCCAAACTTAAGGAAATATGAATTTCATGATTTTTGAAGCATTCTGCAATTTAATACGGAATTTACACTTAAATACAATCAGAAAATCATTTTGAGCTAAATATTTGATAAAATATTATTTTCTAGATTCTATAAATTCCCAAAAATATTTTTTGAAATTATAAAACCATAAAAATAATTTTATAAACAATTTCAATATTTCTGAAAATAAATCTTCAATTAAATCACTTTTAAAAGTGAAAATAAAGCAATACAACTCAGTATTTAATAATACAATTAATTCCTAAACACCACAGATTCACATCAAGCTAATAATAAATACAACACTCTGCTGACAGAACCATAACATATTTTATTTATTTAATAATTTCATAATTACACTTATATCTCGGATCTGAAAATAGATTACTTAGCTGCTAAGTAACTATAAAAACGATACAATTTGATACCAGATTTGGAAAATTATCGAAACTGTAAAAATCCAAATTTTTGACATCGGTAAAAGACCTTTATGAATAGTAACCTTGCGGTTTAATAAAAAAAATTTGCGACCACACCATATACGAGTTTTTAATTTAAGTTTCTGAGTTCATATTATGGTTATACGTACTAAATGAGTGTATGCAAAAGTCGTGAGTTTTCGAAGAAAACAAATAGCTCAAATTTTACGAGCCATCGAGGAATAAGAGAATTATACTACGACCAAGAAAATCTTGAGAATTATAATTTCATAACTCATAATCAAGTACGAGCACTGTAAATGGTAATGATTTACGATAAACAGAATTATTCGACGTAGCATTTACGGGAATTGATTTAAACGTACGTGAACGAATGCGAGATAATGTAGGATGGAAAGTGATCAAGTGATAACCTAGGAAATTAAGTATTTATAAATTTATCCAACAAGTAATAAATTAGGAACCTAGTTACAAAAATAGATAAATAACAAATTTCAATAAACATAAAATCCAAGGAGCTTATCATGCAAGTTTTGACAAATGAGGCACCTAGTTAAGCCTAGCCTTTGAAAATAGGATGCATCTTGTCCTACACACTTTCTATATCCACAAGAAGCCTAATTCCACCACATTTCCAAGAAGCAAACAAGGCAATTCTCTCTCTCTCTCCAAAAACCCAATGCTGATTTCCAAGTACACCATGGGAAGAAAAATACATATCACATGATCTACTCATTCAAAAATCACCAAGTTTTAACCAAAGCTTCCTCATACCATGTACAAGGTACATCCAAAATTTCATGGCCATTGAATTAGTATAGCATAGTCAAATCCTTGCTCAAAATTGGTGGTGAATAGTAACTCCGAAAATCACTAACTTGTTTTCTTGATTTTTCATGGAAGTTTAAGGCTCCTAAAGCTAGACCAAGGCTTCATCAAGGATCTAAGGACTTTATTAAGTATTAACAAGATTCAAGGAAGGTATAAACATTCATCCAAACTTTGTTTAAGTTTTAAGTTTCAAGAAAAGTAAGGATCTTGGATATAAGTATGGTTTTGGTGATTGAATTGATATTATCTTGATGTTTAGTTAATTAGTTTTAAGGTTGATGATTGTTGCCTCAAGAACATGATGTTCTTGAGAGGAGTTAGTGTTAATATGATTATTTGATGATTGTTGGTGGTGGTATATGTTAGTGTTTGTGCCCTAGAGACAACACTATTATATTTATATTATGAAATATTTGGATTATTAATTCTGATTATATGGATTATTGTTTAGTAATTTATTATATCTTTATTTTCTGTGATAAGATGTTAGATTAATAAATGTCCTTGGAATATGATATGTAATTTTATATCTCTAAGTACGTGACTTAGAAATGAGATTATGAGAATAGTATCGATATTCCTAAAGATCCCTAGTCGAGTATTATTATTAAGGGACAATAATAATGCATTAAGACTAGTGTGAATGTTGACTGATGATCACATCTCATTGATCATAGGTATAGTGATACTAAAGTCAAAACACAGGCACATGTATTATATACATGGTGCTGGAAGACCCAATGTGAGATTCTACATGTCTGTTGTGTCATAAGTAATTCTCATAGTGATAATGATGTATTGGTCCTTAGACTTGAAATCATTATATTTCTATATGAGAATTAATATACTTTGGTTGCATTAGAAGTTACCTTTGACCGGGTGATGATAAAAGTGTATATTGGGTATATTATGAATCATATGAGAAATATGAATGATCTAGAAAGGATTTAACCCTTCTATTTTAGGAGTGATATTATTGGCCTCTTGTTTGAGTTAGACTATGAAATGCATGGCCATGCTCAAATTTTTATTTGATGTTATAATCTACTCATATATGGTTAAATTATGAAGAGGATGACACATAACATGCCTCGAGTTTAATCTATAATATATGGTTAAAAGGATTATAGTACATTGTACATTATACACAAAAGGTTTAATCGATCACCGAATTAATTATTATTACTTGGGTAACAATGATGTATTACTAGATGCCGCTCATTGTTTATGATTTTAAATTAGATTTAAAATTGTTGCCAACGTAATAATAACCTAAAGGGTCGCATAAAGAATGATTGGAGGATTATTTAATTTAAATTCGGATTTAAATTAAATGTAAGTAATTCGAAGTATTTTTTATTAATTAAGTGTGACTTAGTTAACTAAATAAATAGGAAATTCGAATTTAATATTAAATCCGAAATTAAGTTATTGGATGATTAAGTGAGACTTAATAATACAATAATTAGAATTTTAAATTTAATAATAATAATAACTCTAAAATTAAGTTTAGGGTTGGAGGCCCATTAGTTCTTGCCTATATAATATCTTTTTCTAATAGAATTAGGGTTACACATTTTATTTGATAAAACATAAACCCTAGCAGCTTGAAGAGAGATAGAGAGAGCAAGAAGGCGGCCTCAAGAACGTGCTAGTACACACCCATCCTCCGGGCGATCATTCGTGTGGATACCTTCAAGGCGTAGATCGTTCCAGCGACGGGCTACGTGGTGATCATTCAAGACCTCCATCTTTCCATTAACTTAAAGCTTCTTAAGGTAAACATACTGAACTACGAATTAAATATTATTTTTCGCATGCATCCTACAGAGGGTTTCGTTATTTTAAGATTTAAATTTACGTTTTCGTTGCGTTTATGTGCTAAAAACCCTTCAATGGCATCAGAGCTACTTGCAAAAAGTTTTTAATTCGTTTATGTGTTTAACCGTTTTCGATATATGAGCATGTACGTGATTCGCCATGATTTGATGTTGATATAATATACTTGTATATGTATGGTTTTGAATATATGATATTCATGTGAGTTGTATAATCATAAGATGATTATGTAATCTGTATATATACTGATATATACATGATTTATGTTTGTTCTAATTATGAGAATCATATTAGATACGGATTCTGAATTGGTTGCTGCAGATTTGCTGAAATCTGGGTCTGGTGTCCGATTTATGCAAACGAATACCCTATTCCATAGATAAACGAGCGTCTGAACAAAACTGATAGATAAAGCTATCAGCGACTAGTTTGTAAGGCGTTTGACGTCGTTTACTTCCCATAAAAAGTGATTCTTATTTTTCTGATTTGATTCTGATTTTTCTGATTTTTTTCATATTTTTTTTTATGATTAGATCATGGATAATATGATATGTTAAGATCAGATTATGTGTTTTAACATGCTTTTATGTGTTGTATGAGCATTGTGGATGGTTATGGCCTTTCGACCTTAGTGTAATGGTTTTGGTTTTGGTTTTAAATATGACTTGCATGTCGTCAATCTTTGTAATTATAAATCTCGAATGTAACTCGAGTTATTCTTGTAAGTTCATTAGATTAGTTTTACTTTCAATCATGTAATGTAATTGAAGACTCAAGAAGGCTATCCTATGGAGGTGATTCAAATAAGAAGACGAGGCATACAAGAAGTCTAAACAAAGAAGAACACTTATGTAATAAGTAGTTGTATTTATTTCCATCACCATATTAGATTGACCTTGATCTTTATCATGAGCTTGATAAAGATCACATAGGATGGGGCCATAACCAAACACATTTACTTTATTGCACTTTATATATTGATGTATGAATGTATGTATAGAATAGTTAATGATGCATGCTTAAATTAGATTAATCATGCGTGAATGTATGTATTAGATACGTCACCCATGCCATGCCTAAACAAGATAAAATTTGTAAGACTTAAGATTTTAAAATTTACAAACGATTATGAGATCCTCGTATTTATGAAACACGGAATGAAATACGAATCTTCTTTATTTTCGATATGGGGCGATTTTGTCAACAACGGGTTCATAGAACTTGTAAGGCTGTGGGTTTTAAGCGAGACCGATGTGACTCCTCCACTACCTGGAAATCAAACCATTGACGAGTATTGATTTGAAGTATTTTATTCAAGGAAAAATTGGGAATCTCTTTATGAAGGGATCATGATCGTTATAATACTAACAAAACCCTAATGTTTATATTAAGTTATTTAGATGCCTTCCAATATGTCCAACGCGTTAACCCCTAGATCGATAAAAAAGTGGGTCGCCATAGAGAAGTACTCTCATCTATCGTGGGACGGCATGTTGAAGTATATGATACTTTTAGACCTTTGGTTTTTAACTTAACTAAGTTACCACAATAGGATTGTGAACTTAGAGGCATAGAGTTTGGTGAGATTTATTGGATAAATAAGAATAAATATTGTTCCACTAAACTATCCAAGAGTTATATAGTTTATATAATTGACAAATGTTGTCTACCTTATTGAATCATGTTTTAGGAGTAAAGCCAAAGCTGAACTAAAATATTATGAAAATTTGGATCTTGGCTCACTAGAAAGTATATAGAAGATACTCTTTCTGAATTAATAGTTAGAGCTATTAATTTGATAAAATAGTGGGAGATATATATTTTGAATATATATGAATAAGCACTTGCACATAATTTAATAATCATCTGTAAACTAATGCATTTTAAACATTGTAGATATCAAATGGCAATCAATTCAAACAACTTCTCTGTGCGATCAGTCCTTGGGAAGGACAAGCTGACAAGAACAAACTTCATTGATTGGTAGAGGAACTTGAGGATTATCCTCAAACAAGAGCGCAAGCTCTATGTCATAGATATCCCTCGCCCTGCACCTCTCACTGAAGGAGCATCCCGTGCTCAACATAATATTTATCAGAAACATATCGATGATGACACGGATGTTGAATGTCTCATGTTAGCGACCATGAGTGCTGAACTTTAGAAACAACATGAGAATATGGATTCTTATGATATGATTGAACACCTTAAATGTATGTTTGAAGGAAAGGCTCGTTAGGAGAGTTTTGATACTTTCAAATCGTTGCATGCATGTAAGCAGGGAGAACGTGATCTGGTTGGACCGCATGTTCTAAGGATGATTGGGTATATTGAGTACCTTGCCAAGTTAGGTGCCCCGATTGCTGTGGAGCACCAGATTGACCTAATTTTGCAATCTTTAAACAGTAGTTATTCTCAATTTGTGATGAATTACAATATGAATGAGATAGATAAGAACCCCACCGAACTGTTGGCTATGTTGAAAACTGTTGAGACCAATGTTCAGAAGACATCCCCTGCTCCCATGTTGATGGTGAATAAGGGGAAGGCCAAAGGAAAGGGTAAATGGAAATGCAAGAGGAATATGGGATCTAAATCTAATGTCAATCTCAAACCTGATCCGACCAAGGCTTTGAAGCCTAAATGTGGTGTTCTAAAGGTTGGTGATTGTCACTATTGCAAGAAACCAGGTCATTGGAAGAGGAACTGTCATGCTTATTTGAAGGATCTGAAGAAGAAGAAGGCTATTGTTACTGCTTCTGATTCTGGTATTTATGTTATTGAAGTCAATTTGTCTACTTCTACATATTGGGTATTAGATACTGGATGTGGTTCTCATATTTGTATAAATGTGCAGGAACTGCAGGGAAGTAGGACATTGGTGAAGGGAGAAGTCGACCTATGAGTTGGCAATGGAGCAAAGGTTGCTGCTTTAGCTGTAGGGACTTATCGTTTATCGTTGCCCACTGGGCTTGTTTTCGAACTAGATAACTGTTTTTACGTGCCTGCGATTTGCAGAAACATTATTTCGATTTCTTGTTTGGACAAGAAAGGCTTTTCGTTTTTGATTCAGAACAGTAGTTGTTCCTTTTCATTCAATAATGTTACCTACGGGATGGCACGTTTGTTTAATGGTTTATATGTTCTTGATATAGATACTCATGTCTATAACATAAATAATGATAATAAACATATTAAGATGAAAGACTCAAATCAAACATACATTTGGCATTGTTGTTTAGGTTACATAAATGAGAAACGCATTTCCAAATTACATAAAGATGGTTACTTGGATAAGTTTGATTTTGAATCATACGAAGAATACAAATCTTGTCTCATTACAAAATGGCTAAAGCTCATTTTACCGGACAAGGTGAAAGGGCCACCGAACGATTAGGACTTAGACATAGTGATGTATGTGGTCCAATGCGTACGATGGCAAGATGTGGCTTTTACTACTTCATTACTTTTACTGATGATTTCAGTAGATATGGATATGTGTATCTTTTGAATAACAAATCCGATTCTTTTGAAAAGT